>NC_050598.1:24896551-25181551 GCF_013368585.1 Megalops cyprinoides | reverse complement strand
CTGTCCTCACCATATGATACCTCCCCAGAAGAAGCTGAAGAAGACGTAGAATGCCAGCGAGCCCCAGATGACGAAGTGATTGATCCAGGTCCAGTGACGTGTGTCCAGGGCCAGCTGCAGAAACAGATCTGGGATCAGTCTCTGCTCTCCATCCTACACCTTCCACAGAGGTCATCTGACCACACACTTTAAGCAGCAGCGTGAGCTTAGTTTCCCATTAACATCCCTCTGACAAAGCCCAGAACCAAATGATGCTGAAATACGCTTATGCACCGATATGCAGTGTAAGAAAGCAAGTCTCAATCCGCAGCATGTAACCAAAGTATATCGCCTACAAAAGGACTTTACCTTAAGGGTGACAGTGAAGACGAGGACTGTAAAAACTATTGTTCCGTATGACCAATTTCCAAACACCTGAAAAATCAGAACACAGAGCAGTTTGTGAAGTTTCTACAAAAGATGCTATAAGCTTACGTGGCATTGTTGGATGGAGGGGCGGAGCTTGCCACTTACCTGGCCATTGTCCTGTAGTGCGGGGTTTCTGAAAAGACAGTGCACCCCAAAAAAGAAGAGTAGGCCTTGGAACAGTCCCAGAAGTGTCCAGTACAAGAAGGGACCCCATCTCAGCATGGCGTTCTTCGCTATCTCCCTGCAGGAGGGCAGGAAAGAAGACAAGACAGAGAGCGAAAGAGAGAGCAAAGAAGAGAGGGAAGGAGCAAATGAGAGAACAAAAGAAGTCTGCTGTGTGCACCCTCCATCTAACCTAACAAAAAAAGCATTATTTTATGGAGATGCTGTTGGTATATTACAGCAACCATGCTGGATTTAGTATTGGAGGATTTTCAAAAAAAAAAAAAAAGCATCAAACATTATGATCACCCTGAGAAAAAGATATGCTCTCTGCTGCCCCATACCTGTACAACTTGGCATCGTCCAGCAGGATCTCGATGGAGATGTGCTGCTCCAGGAGGCTATAGGCCAGGATGGGCATAGAGGTGAAGCAGATGTTGTACATCGTCAGATAGGCTGCATCGTAGAGGGGCTGGGGGGGCAGGCCAGGGAGGGGGCACCGAGGGGTTAATAACACACAGAGAGGAGCACAATCTCACACACACACACACACACAAAACACAAAGTTTCACAGGAACGTGTGGCTTTGGCACAACTGAGCAAAAACGGCATCCGTACCATCGCCGTGTGGCACCGCGCAGCTATTTATGCACATCCATACATGTATATATAGATATTTGTACACAAACACATTCATCTACATTTTTGTACATGACTATACGTTTTGCGTGCATACGCATAAACATATGTGTGTGTAGAAATAAATTATCATGCACACACTCGTACTTTTTTGGTGGGTTTGCATCTAGAGCAGATACAGCGTCAGCGTGTACTATGCAGCCTGAGCAGAACTCCATGTGCGTTCTGACTGCAGCGTCTACATTTATGGCACATAAGGTGCGTGTGCTTCACAGCTATACATATATATCGGTGAGCACTCACTCCAGGAACAGAGAGGGGTGGGGTGATTAAGAAGGGAGGTATGCAGACATTTGGAGGAGGTTCTGGTTGGATCAGTTAGCACAGGTATCTGAGCCAGGTGACAGGAGCACTATGAGAGTACTCACCTGCTGTGAATATCCACAGAAAAACTGGTATAAGAACTGAGGTAAGATGAAGCAAAGATTCTGAAAGCGGGAGAGAAAAATGGGAGGTTAAAAAGTGAAAGTGGAAGTGACCTGGCAATATCAGATACTGTACAATGATAGTGCTGAACAAAACGGAACACACCCTGGCCTTTGTGCAGGGTCTGTTTTTACAGATCATACATTTTGCAGCTGTGTTTGTGCATCGCCTGTGTTTTTACAGTTCACAGATTCTGTACAGCTGTGTTTGTGCAGGGTCTGTTAGCAGGGTAAAACTCTGTTTTACTGGAACCACTGAAGCCTTGAAGGTGTTTGCTCAAGGGAACATCAGCAATGACCTGGCCAGGATTCAAACCCATGAACCCCTGGGTTGCTGTCCCTTCAAGCCAAGGTCTGCACAGAGGCAGAGCCCATGGAGTCTGCAGCCAGCCCTACCTTGTAGAAGAAGTACTGCACCAGGTGGGCGATGCGGACGTAGTACAGGTGCCCGTGGGCCAGCAGCAGCTTCTTCAGGTGCTTGAGTTTGGGGATGGCGTAGTCGCTGTTCCGCACCGCCTGCCGACCCTCCTTCCCCTTTATACCTGGGGCACATGGGAGCAGAGGAGAGACTTGTTTGGAAGTTCAAGGTACCAAGCTTACAGCAAACAGGACCACTGAAGGCAGATCGGTCACTGCTCAATAGAGCGCATAAATATCACTGCTGAAGTTTAATGGTTGTTGGTCTGATGTAAGGGTGATGCGGGGCTCAGTGAAGCGAGAGCTCACCTATTCCCACATGCGCCTCCAGGATCATACTGACATCATTGGCTCCATCGCCAATCGAAAGCGTAATGGGGTTTCCTTTGGAGTTCTTTACCATCTTCACAATCTATGGCAGGGGAGACAGAGAGGGAGGGAGGGAGAGGGAGAGAGAAGGAGGGAGAAAAGGAGAGAGAGAGGCTGAACAAAAGAGGCTGAACAGATCTCTAACAGTTTCATCCTCCCTTGAAACCGAGCCACAGTCGATGCCAAGACCGGTCAAAGACTCCCGTCCTCATAATTAGGCCCAATACCCATTTGATTACCAAGCCATCCATCCTCTGAGGCCGGATCAGATCAATACAGGTCCATGCCAGAAGAGGAGGAGGGAGAGGGGGAGAGCAGAGAGGTTTCCCAGCATGCACAGCAGCGCGCTCGGCCCTCACCTGGGCCTTCTGAAGCGGCGCCATGCGGCAGCAGAGCACAGCCGTGCAGTTCTGGCAGATCTGCAGGAACAGGCTCTTGTACCGGCTGGCGCTGGCTTCTGGTGTGGCGTTCAGCACCAGGGACAGCGTGGCACCATCTATGATGAAGCCGTACTCCTGCGCGGGTGAGGACCACCGCCTGTAATGCATGCCACACACAGTCGGGTCAACCGGGGGACACACACTTGTATGTATGCAAGAAGCATTTCAACTGAAATAAGGCATCCACAGGACTAAGGAGTGGAATTTTTAGTGATTTTTAAATCCATGTCCTTGATCCATGTTTTGATAGTTGTGTAATAATTTGGTGCACTATTTATCCAAACAGGCCACAAAATGCTTGCCAGTGTGGTGGCATCATTATAAATGCTCTCCTTCGCTTCTGTGCACATAACACATAACACATAACACACACACACACACACACACACACACACACACACACACACACGGGAAAACACGACGGAGAACTATACCTCCGAAACGAGCCCCGGCACTGACCTGGTGACTCCGCCCTTGGCGGGCGGGGCATCCTGCACCGCCCTCTTGTGGTAGTCCAGCAGCAGCTCATGCATGCGCTCCTCGCGCTTGCGGCCTCCCTCCTCCAGGGTGCGCACCGTCAGCTCCAGCAGCTCCGTGCCCCTCTGGAAGAGGCGGCAGGCGTAGCAGGTGGACTTGGCCGTCTCCATCTTGTCGCCCGTCAGCACCCACACCTTCATGCCGGCGCCCTGCAGCGCCTCCATGGTCTCGGCCGCCTCCTCCTGCAGCCTGGGGGGAGGGGGAAGGGCCAAAGAAAACCCGCTCAGCCCCCCGCGCTGGCACCGGCGCCTCAGCACTGGCAACCACACGCACTCCATCAACAGCAGATCTGACAGCTCTGATTTACACGCCCCCATCCTCCATCCTCTCCCCGCTATGTGCAGGAGTTACAGCCCTGACTGGCTCTGAATGAGGGCACCGGCTTGGGGTGAGCGATGAGCCCGGGGCTCCGGAGGGAGCGCGGAGGATGGATGGCACAGCGCCGTGTGACACGCGGACGTGCCGGGTGACGGATGGCTGCGGAACGCACCTGTCCTCCACCGCGGTGGCCCCGATCAGGCTCATCCCCGTCTCCACCCGGTTGTAGACGTCCATGAGCCGCTCCTCCCGGTCCTGCAGCGCCAGCCGGGCCTCCTGCAGCTCCGCGTCCACCCGCGCGTACTCCTCAGCACTCAGCTGCTTATAGGCCACGCACAGCGTCCGGTAGCCCTCCTGACAAGTACACACACACATGCATCAATACATATACACACACACACACACACACACACACACAGATCCATACACACACACACGCACACACACACATACATCAATACATACACACACACACACACAAACATACACACATACACAAATGCATATACATCCATACATACATCAATACACACACACACAGATACATCAATACACACACACACACACACACACACACACACAGATCCATACACACACCCACAAGTACACATATACATGCACACACAAGCACACGCATACATGCAGACATAGAGCTAGACATTAGTCTCTTCACCGTGAAGAACTATAATTTACTTCCTCAAAAGACATCACCCTAGGAGAGATGTATTGTGACTGGAGTGGCATTTGCTTTCTTAAGACAGCAAAAGTCAAGGCAAAAACTTAAAAATAGGCAACATTAAGTCAGACAGATAAGGGCACAGGCTTGCGTCCTCATAAAGGAGGTTTGGGTTCTGACCGTAGCATTGCGCTCCACATGCATGCGTATCCGGTCCACTTCGTCCTGCTTGACGCGGGGGAAGATGGAGGAGTCCGCCCCCTTGCAAAACAGCAGCGTTTCCCCTGACCACACAATCATGAGACCAGAGGTGAGAGGCCAGCTGCTCCAGGCACAAGGGGTCAATGAATCATGTAACGCAGTCAAAAGCCACCCAACCTCGACGGACTGAGGAACTCACCCGTATTCGTTCGGACAATCACGCTCATGCGCCTCCGCACGGGGTCAAAGTTCAACACGTGAAGCAGCTCATACCTGGAGGCAAGACGAAACAGTATACAGGTCACAAATAATTTTAACCCTCCTCCAACCAAAAAAAAGTTTTTAATCAACGGGTATGAAAATATACCTCCACAGGTTACAACTTACACCTCAATATCGTTATTCCTGTTCTGAATTTTCATCTGTTTACACTCCAGCCCCAGGAAAGTGAAGCCATACCTGGACAGGAAGACAGAGCATCATACATTACATTACATTGTATTACATTACTGGAATTTAGGAGACGCTCCTAAGTAGACCGACTTACATAGGTTACAATTTTTACATGTCATCCATTCATACAGCTGGATATTTACGGAGTCAATTTTGGGTTAAGTACCTTGCCCAAGGGTACAGTGGGGAATCAAACCGACAACCTTTCGGTTACGAGTCCTGCTCCTTCACACTAAGCTATACTGCTGCCCCGAGAGGAGTACTGAACCTGAACCTTTGCTGTTTATTACGTGCAGCATTGTGATATAGTTTGGATTCTGTGATCTAGTGACTGTGATGTATAGTAGCCTTGGCTGAACACACTAACTTAGGGTAGGGCTTGAATAGTGTTATGCTCACACTCACTGGTCTGGGAGTGTTGTGAGCCTAGTCTGACACTGTTGCTCATTCAACTTGAATGAATACACTTATGTTCCCTTGTGCTGGAAGTTGCTCTGGATAAGAGCGTCTGCTAAATGAAGGTAATTGTAATGCAATGTAATGAACAGTTTAGTCAGCTTCCCTGAATGGGCTGGAAGGTAGGGTTGCTAAACCTTGGGGTGCTGAGACTTACTTCATGGCCCCCTTGACCAGCGCCACCTCGTCAGGGGAGGAGGCGATGAAGCCACGCTGCTCCGCCTCGTGCGGGACGCCCCCATCGCCCCCATCCACCCCGTCCACCAGGTCGGCGCCCCCGTCCCCAGGCCCCGCCTCCTTCACCTGCACCGTGTGACACAAGCACAGCGCTCGCAGGAAGAGCTCCTCCTTCTCCTGGGGGAGAGAGAGGAAGAACAGGGTTCAGTGAGGACACAAAGGGTCCCAAAATCTCCTCACCCTCTCTCCAGGACACGCATAGATGGACACAGACATGCAGTCCTCTGGTTTGAAGAGTAGCCTGTCAAAAAGCTCCACGCACTGCAGTGATATGCAGTGGAGTTTGGAGGAAAAGACATTTGATCTATGGACACATTAGCAAAAGCAGACAGACACCCCCTGACAAACCACCATCACAGATTTTCTATATTAAGACAGGATATTTAGCTCCTGTGTACCTTCTGTCAAAGGCAGGTGCCAGAAGGCTCTGGTCTGCCATCTCTAGATGTTCTGTTTTATACCACAAGGTTATTTATAAAATGCCAGTAAATCAAACACTTACAGGTTGAAGAACGGCAAAAAGAAACTTTCAATGTTACAAATACTGAGCTGATTATCTGGTCACCATGTACACCATCTCTACCAGCACCATGAAATCATTCTAACGGGAGGCTTTGACGTGTATACCACTTCACAACAAAGACACAGAAACCGAAGCGGATCGACCCAGTACCCACCCTGCCTGCCTTCTGCTGCAGCTTGCTGACTGGCCCGTCAGTGACACAGAACCCGTCCAGCTCGGTCCGGGAGTCCCGGTACTTGTACTGGAAGCCATCGATGCAGCACTCAATGAACTCCATGTTGTTCTGAGTAAGAGTGCCGGTCTTGTCCGTGAACACATACTCCACCTACAGGCCAGGAGAGGAAATGCATCAGACGATGAAGCAATAAAAGAAAACATTTTCGCAATTAATAGACCAGAACAATAAGAACGGACAATGGATCCCTGCGAGAGTGCCGACATAAGTCAGTTTAACGAACCGTGCCCTTAACGGCCTGTAATTAAAATGCAAACTGTCTATGACTGATCTACAAGCGCAACATTTTGGTTGTGGGTGCGGATGAGGCCAGCGCACAGAGAGAACGGCCTCCCTCACCTGGCCCAGTTCCTCGTTGAGGTCAGACGTGTTGACCAGTGCCCCCTCCTGGATCTCCGGGTCGAAGAAGTCCTTGTCCCAGGTGATGAAGAAGGAGCCCAGGAACTTCTGCATCTCCACGGTGACGTACATGGAAACGGGGATGATGAAGTTGAAGAGCACCATGAAGGACAGGAAGTCTGTAAACATCTTCAGGTACTGCAACAGAAACGCAAATCCATCATCACCACCATGCCCCTTTTATTCACCTTGTCACAGTTAGGTCTGACGCCGAGTAAATTAAACCCACTGGTGAAAGAGGGCGACTCTCCTGAACCGACACACACTTCACACAACGCAGAACTCACACAATGCAGGGTGGTAAAGCGGCAGAACAACAAATATAATATTAATTATTAATAATATGAAACATAATACACTACACAGCTGGTAACCTTAACATCAGCAAGGTTTCTGAGGGTTACTGAACAGTGACACATCAAAGATTTATTACTGAAATTAATTGTTGAAATTCTTCAAGAATTAGCATAATTCTGCCTCTGGTCTGGTTCACAGCTGAAATCATTTATTTTACAGATGAATGGATTCGATAAACAATCAAAGCCTGAAAATAACAGAATTGCTGCATTCCCAATAAATACATGAACGCCTTCACAGAAGTGTCAGGTCACATGGTTACTGTGGACCAGAGACGGACAGCGCTGCTGCCTCACCAGGTAGGTGTCCTTCTCCTTCTGGGTCTTGTGGTTGTACCAGGGTTCATCCTGGCCAGGTTTGCTCTGCCACACGTACTTGAGTGTCGTGCACACCAGCGCCTTGCTGACCAGGATACACAGGTACACCAGGAGGAAGGCGTTGATCGACCTGGCGGAGGAAGGCCACGCACATGCACCACCGTCAGTACAGCAGAGACAGGCACAGGTCCAGCCACATGGTAGGGTCACATCCTACATGCAAATGCACGCACACGCACACACACACGCGCGCGCACACGCACACACACACACACACACACACACGTGCGTGCACGCGTGCACACACACACACAAACACATACACATGCGCGCACACACACACACACACACACACATGCGCACACACACACACACGCACGCACACACACATGCACACACCCTTCCATCCTGCTCCTGCTCCTTTCCTGCACTGCCTTGTTCTCCCACCACTCCCTCCCTCCCTTTCTCCATCACACTTTCATTCCTTTCTCCGTCCTCCTCCTTAGGGATCCACCCTTTTCCTCCCTCTCCCTCCTTCCCCTCCCTCCTCCTTACTTCTCCACCACTGAGCGCTTCTGGGACTTGCCCTGGTAGTTCAGGGCCATCTTGGTCTCCATGCCGGTGTACACTGCCACACCTGGGGAACACAGGAGACGGGGGAATGAGAGGGGTCAGAGAGAGAGTGCTGGCTGATTCAGGCTCAGTTTGACTGCCCCCATGAGGTTCTTATAGAAGTTCTGTAATTACCGTAGATCTTCTTGGTGTTTTTCAAGGTAGCTCCTTTCAAAAGCAAGTTCTCTGGACCCAAAGACCTGAGGATACACAGGAGAGCTGGTCTGTCACAGACTGCAGGGCTCTGAACAGGCTCCCACAGGCTGTCCTCACTTTGCCTACGCAGAAGCCCCCCCTAGAACCGCTACCAACCACACAACAGTTAAGAGCATCGCTGGCCTGGTTCTGCTTTCACCTCCAGTGTTCTTGAGAAGTACCGACTTTTATAAGACCATTACAAAGCGCCCGATGACAAATGCTTCCCAGAGCGCTTTCTAAGCGATCCTTGAGCGGCTGCCAGGCCGGCTTAACTTTAATGGTTGTTTGGAGTTATGGGTCGATAGAATAATGATTTGAGAGTAATGCAAAAGGAAAAGAGAGAGAGATTAAGCCACTGAGCTGCCGAGGGAACGCAAATGCCGCGCGGTCGTCCTCGCTGCACTCACCGCACGACGGGCTCCTGGTCGTCCCTGTAGATGTGCATTCGGCCGACGAACCTGTGGGAAAAATAGACTGACCTGAGGACAGTGGGTGATGTGATGGTACGTTCGACACCACTCTGTCCTTCCTGAACTGCGGAACTCTGCCACTGTATTGATGAATCGGACCGAAGAGTCTAGCCCATAGTTCCCAATTTGGCAACAATTTCTGCAGGTTCAGTGCAACTTGAAAACACTCAGGGCAACCTAACCTCTTTTTTCCCCCAAGTTGGCGGAATACAATTGGCTACGGTAAATTTGCTTGAGGTACATTGAAAAGGTGTCATATAAACACAAAAAGACTGCTGGAAATGCTCTTAACATCATAGATCAGGCAATTACATACAAGAGAGGCAGCACTGGTCTACTCATGGAGAAGCCTGGGTGTAATTAGCACATACAAACACTAGGTGGAGCCAAAACAAAGGTGCATGGACCATGTTGCAAACAGCTCGCTGATTTTTCTCTGCCACAATAAACAGAGACCAGCTGTCAACTTTCACTTTTTACAAACTCATCAAAACTGTGGGCTGATGGAGAGGGTAAAGAAACTGAAAGCTTGCTCAAACGTCCATGCATTAGGCTATTGATTATCTTAAGCTCATTAAGTCATTAAGTTGAGGGTGGAAAAAAAAATGTTATTGATAGCACTATCGGTTATCAATACACAAGCTGCAAAGGAGGCGAAAGAAGACCAAGGGCTCGTCCAGGGCCACCATAAAACCGCAGTCAAACTGGTGTTCCAAGAGCCAATAATAACCAGCCTGCTCATAAAGAATGGCATGTGGCAGTTACATTAACACTGAATCACAAAGGCATTCCAAAGTCTGGTAGAAATCCAGCTTACTTATCATGGAGAACTTTGAAAAAAACTTTGATTTAGTTTGATTAAGTTTGTCTGGATTTAATTTACTTTGGGGAATCGCTAATGGAAGAAATGCACAACAACCTCATGTCACACTATAAATAATGGTCATTTTTCAGAGAGTATCACACTATTCAGGAGTGGAAAAACAAGGCTGTCCTTCATCAGCGGACTTTTATGGAGATTGAAATACTGGCTATAAAAAAGAAGGTCAAATATTAATAACAAAGTGAAATTCAGGGTTTAAAAATGAAGGACTCAATATATGCGGATAATACAAGTTTTCTTCTCAGCCCACAACATTAAACCCTGCAAAATCTTATCAAAGACCGAGATCACTTCTCTAATCTATCAGGTTTAAAGACAAACTGCCAAGTGTAAAATAATAACGGTTGGGTCTCTGAAAGAGACAGCATTTATTTTACCATGTGGTCTATACAATTCACAGACAGACCTGTTCACATACCTGGTATTCTCATCCCCAGAAACACAAACTCTCAGCAATTAACTTCAACAATAAACATTTTTTGTTTATTGCAAGATTTTATTACAACTGGCAAGGTCTGACAGCTATAGAAAGGGAAACACTAGTCAATTCATGGCAAGATTACCTTGATCAATGCCCTAGTTGTATTAGAGTTACATAATTGCATATGGCCTTACCAACACCAGATGAAACATTCTTTAAAATATATGAGCAGAAAATAATCATATTTATATCAAAGGATAAACCAGATAAGGTAGAAGTATATAGCTTAAAAAAAAATATGAACTGAGTGGGCTGAAACTATTAAATCCAAGGGCACTGAATCTTTCACTTAAAGCCTCCCTGATTCAGGAACACAGACACAGACAGACACACACACAGACAGACACACAGACACAGCCCTACTTGTAGAGGTCAGGCTGGGGCTGTTCACACTCGATGGTTGCGTTGAGCAGCTCCAGATCCCTCTCGGTGTCGGGCACTGTGTAGTGAGTCTGTGGGAGAGAGAGAGGAGGAGACGACGGACAGTGAAAAGTAGGTCTTCCCCCTGACGCAGGCTGCCGTGACTTTAGAGGATACGGCGGAGATGAGCCTCCAGACTTGGCAATTAGGGGGTGCAAGCCGGATGAACCCTTTAACCTTGTGGTTGGACTCCCCGTCCAGGCTGGCCGTGGTGACGAAGCAGGTGTCATCATCACGGCTGGACCGCAGCAGGATCAGGTCGCAGGGGAAGGTCTCGTCCTCCACCACCTCCACGACGTCACCCACCTGTGCGGCACAGAGACCCCGGGGGAGAGCACAGGTGTGTGAGGAGGCGGAGCTGTGTTTCGGCGGACGCCGGCCGCGGCGCGGCGCGTCTTACGGTACCTTGATCTTCTCGCTCTCCTTGCGCGTCCTCTGGCCGTTCTCCAGCAACGTCACCAGGTACTTGTTCACCTCGTTGTCTGCTTTGTGCCGAAGCCAGTCCTCGTAGCCCTGAGAGAGACCCAGAGACAGGAAAAAGGAAACGGTGAGAGGGAGAGGAGGAAAGGAGAGAGGGATGGAGATAGAGAGGAGATGAACAAGGGCAGTGAGGAAGGGAGAAAGAGGGGCAGAGCAAGAAAAGGGGGATAAAAATGTGAGGATGAGAGCGAAATAGAGGGAGGGAGGGACAAAGTGTGAAAGAAGGACAGAGGGGAAAAGTGCAGACAAAGAGAGCCATCTTTGGTCAACGCCCAATGGCAGGTCTGATTCAGCCTCACAATCTACAGAGGTTCCCCTGGTGTGTCACTTATAAGCCCACATAAAGCTTTCCCTGAACCCTACACCTGGGCAGGGGGAGGTCCACTCTGTTGTCCTTCTCGACAGAACTTGAGCTAAGAAACACAACCCTCAAAGTAACCACCTAAATCACTGGCGTGTGGAAATGTTTACCAGTGAAATTTTTGGTCATTTTCCAAGCCACATTCACATTCCCCACTGTGGCATTTATTTGGCTGTGACAAAAAAACACTATTTATAACAAGAATCATTACAGTCCATCCCGCTGTTTGGTGAAGACACATTCTGACCGTGACAAAAATGATCAGCTCTCTTTAGCTACTAACCTCCCAGCTGCACTGATCGCCCTGACTAGATAACTAATACCATTTCACATGGTAAGGTTGCAGTGCAACAGCATGGATTGTTTATGTAACTTTTTATATAACAGCCCAATGTCAACAGAGAAATATGTAGATCATTAATTTACTGTGAGAAAACTGTAAACAAGCCACAGAGGGATTTCACCACCACACTCCAACTTTCGCTGCTGGGGGAGAGATGGGAAAGGAGGTTTACAGAAATAACAGGCTCACAGGGTTCCAGGCAGGACTGAACAAGTCCCTTGCCTCATTTCAAAAAACACGTCAAAGCTGTGGCAGTAATCACCATCACACACACCCTCTCCTGCCTCAGTGCTTTGAAAACACACTGCATATTTCAGGAAGGGGAGCTCTGAGACACCAGCAGAGGACACACGGTTAGGTTAGGGCGCAGGGCGGTTACAACACCGGGGGGGGGGGTTGGGGGGCATGGCTGGGGAACAGGACAGCGGCACACAGCAGGGACACAACGCTGCCACTCACCTGCTTGATGGCTGTCACTGTGATGACGAAAAACAAGGGCAGGCCGCTGGTGACGGGGCTGGTAGGTGTGTCTACTATCACCTGTGGAGACACGAACAGGACATTACACACACACAGCAAGACTGAAGGGTGTTCTGGGGGAGTGGGACATGTTTTTGTGCTCTATCCAATCTGTTCACATTGCGGTCACTGGGCAGTGAAATTCTCATCAGCCGCTGAACTGCAGGGCAGATGCAGATCAGGGATTGAGTTAGCCAACAATCACTAGTTCCTCTTACTGACAGAGAATGGCCACGGTTTGGGCAAAGTCAGTGAGGCACTGTGGATGACTCCAGGATCAGCAGAAAAGCAATGCTCCACCTACACCATCTTTTTCGTTCAAGCCTTATGACCACGATGGTGATTGTCATTGTGATTGCAGCTGGACCGGAACTGCTGGAAGGACACTTTGCTGCACTGAGGTTAACATAATCACACATCAGAACTGAGAGCATGGATTCCAATGACATAAGAGAGGATAGATTTGGTAAAGAACAGACACACAAACAGCCCCTGTTCTCTACAGTTAAGGCATACATTCTAATAAACTAACAACTGAGGACAACACCCACAGTTGAATATCAACATAGACACACCTCTCTTAAACCCCCCATACTGTTAGCATAAGATCAGTCAACATAAAACTGGTATAGCATCAGTCATGTGATAAAGAGTACTGTATGCAACCCAGATACTGAGTCACACACAGCGATGAAGGCAAAACAAGGCAGCCTAGTTCACCACAATCGACCTCTGACCATCATAATTGCATGAGTCAGTGAGACACCAAGGGCGTCTCTTATGCTGTGACCGAACTGGAGCTCAGCAAAAAGGAGGTCTGGGATTGGTGACCAGTTTCACTGGTGAGACAGGAAGGTGTTTTTCCATACAAGAGACTGATGAATGAGTAGTACCCCCACACACAGCTGTACCTCCCGAAATGCCCTTAAGGCACAGTGACACTAAAGCAGGTTTGACCACTATAGGTCAACAACAGTGTCTTTCACCAGTGTTTGTTTCACCATGCAATAAAGTCATTTTGACAGGCTACAAGACTGTGCAGGTACTTCTCGTTTATCAGCAAGCCTGTCTCCCGCTCAGCACTTGTACGTTCTGGATATGTGAATGACTTCCGTTGGGACTTCCACTACGCTTTTTACATGGAACTTTCAGTGTGTATTCAGACTTAATGTGGATTCAGTGTTCTGCTTTTCTACAGCAGACAAAGACCACTGTTTCAACGTGCCAAAAAGCACCAACCCCGTGAGAAATTCAGATCAACCAGGCGTGATCGCAGCACTGAGTTTTCATTTTTATTCATCACTGCATCACATGAGTGCAATTTAAAATAAAAAAATAACATTAATAAAAAAAAAAAACAACAGTCAAATGTCGTTTCGGCTCAGTTTCATAGGAAGTGAGCCAGACTCACTTTCACAGGGGACTAGCATACCGATCAAGTCCAAATTAGGCCGTACAATTAGATTAGGCTGCACCGATCAACACATTATCACATCCTCATGCATATGTCGCAACAGGTCTGAAATCAGATTACAGGCGGTTTCTCACATTGCTATGGATTATACAAACCAAGATAATCAAGCTAGGCAGGCCACAACTGTGAGACAGGTGCTGCAGAAACACGAAATGGCTTCAAAACAAAGTCACAATTCACACCACAAGCAGGAACCGTATTCCATTTTGCTCCACAAAAGTTCCTCTCAACTGTTATGCTGAGTCATCTTCCCTTGTGAATGCCTTCCCATTATTACATTTTTTTTCATTATTGGCATTTAGCAGACGCTCTTATCCAGAGCAATTTACATCGGTTACAGTTCTTTCTACAATGTTATCCATTTATCCAGCTGGATATTTACTGAGGAAATTGTGGGTTAAGTATCTTGCCCAAGGATACAGCAGTCCTGCTCCTTAAACACTATGCTACATTACTGCCATTTCCCATATTCACCAGTAAAAAAATTACAACTAGTGACCTACAATGACATTTGACTCGACCGGTAAAACATGTCCATCGACAACGCATGCAAAACTTCTCTTCAAAACAAGAACGTTGGACACGCTCTGACTGAACATTACGTGGAAGTTACCCGTGGTCCCCCAACGGCACTGAAATCCAGCGGTCTTAAAAGCATGAAACTTAAACACAAGCCAACCCGAGAAAGTCAAATAAGGCGCAAGTACGCTGATCCAAAAACGACAGCATGGTGATAAAAACCGCAGGCGACGGAGAGCATGGGTGGTGAGGGGGAGAGATGTAGATAATGATAGTCTAGAGAGCTCCCAAAATCCCAAACAGCAATTTCTGCAACCATGTAAAACGGCCTGAAATTGATATTGGAGGCAAAAAAAAAAAAAAAAAATGAGAAATGAGAAACAGAAGTCATTTTATCCCCAGGAGGAATCCACAAATTGCCTTGTCGAGTACACTTCCAAAAATTCACACATTTACCCTAAGTCCAGCTCCATGGCTTATTGTATCAGATAATTAGCGGTGAACAGAACCCACCTCCAAGGATGTGAATTTTTAAAAATGAAGCCTTGCTTCCAGCCTCCTGAGACACTGCTGACGCACTCAGTAGAACACCAGGTGAACTGTATCCGATTCTACTCTTCCTTCGTGTCCGACACTGACTCCTCGATGATGACTCCTTAATTGACATGAATGCATTATATTTTCATTTAGCCCGGCAGGTTAGATGTTGTACTTGGGTATGTGAACTGAAGCAAAGAACATAATAAAAATGGTTACAAAAATTTCCTTATTTCATGTTCTTTCTTTATTATTTCAACTTGATAGAGAAAAAATTCCTTATGTCCTCTTTGCATGGCGGCATGAATATGCATGAATATGCATGCTGTCATGAAGGATTCTCAGCCTACAGCTGCACATGGTTCTACAGACCAGACGGCCCGGTTCAGGCCTGGTTCTGTGGGAGGGGGGCCACAAAAACATTCGCCTGACCTACCAAGCATTTCAACCTGTGGCGACAGCTCCTGACTAACCGTGCTTCTTCATTGCGACTCGGATGCCCTGATGTTCCCTCTGTTCAGTGGGGCTGGAGCCAGCCCTGCCATGTGTTCAGAGGCCAGGCAGTCCCAAACAGCCTGCTAACAGCCACAGCCGCAGCCCTGATGA
Source organism: Megalops cyprinoides (assembly GCF_013368585.1). Lineage (NCBI taxonomy): Eukaryota > Metazoa > Chordata > Actinopteri > Elopiformes > Megalopidae > Megalops > Megalops cyprinoides. Next base: position 25,166,019 of record NC_050598.1, on the reverse strand, counting down.
GAGCTGATTTCTGTACTATTCCCTTCTAATCCTGGCATGGGTTTACACAGAGATTTTCCTTTTTTAAACACCTTCTCATAACTTTTATTTTTCAACAAAATCCACACTCGATTTTGCATTAACGTTTGCAGAAGACATAAAAACAAGAACATTTGGCTCCAAGAGGAAGCTGTCAGTAAAAAGACATATAAACAGTATACACAAAGTTAATTAGGCTATATCACAGCGATATGACTGCTGAGAAAGTGTCATGCCTCTTTTTCAGGTCGCTGTGCTAAGTTAGTGCAATTTTGTTGTGCGCCTTTTCAAAACAAAAATGTTAAAGCTGAACATGGTGCAATCACACATACTTCAGCTGGGAGACTGGAAAGTACCTTGACAGCACACAGTCTACTTACTGAAAGCTACAATGAGTGTTCATGCCCAACACGCATGGAGAAAAGTCCCTAATTCACCCAGGGAGCACCTGCCCAATAACTCATCATGGAAAGGTTTCACTCAAAAGTGACGAAAATGAGTCACACATAATCTGCGTGGAAGTTTACACTGGTACACTGGATTCCCCCCGGAGATAACCCACTCATGGTGCCTTTTTCAATACAGAAGTTATGTCAAGTGCTCCTTTGTTATTGGTTATCAATTTTTCATTAAGTCATATAAGCCGAGGCCTTGTGTATTGTATTGTGTATGGTTTCAGGTAATGTCTCAACACACACACGCAGAGGGACGTAGGTGCATGGATGCACACTCACACTCACACTCACACTCACACTCACACTCACACTCACACTCACACTCACACTCAATCGCATTCCTTTCGGGAGCTCCAAAGTGAGCCAGGCACAAACACCAGTCTGGAATATCCAGATGGACACAAGTTCCTCAGATGCTTCTCAGTGTCTGCTTCCCTTTGAACTGAGAAAAGGGGGAGGTCCGCAATACAGCAGGTATAACGTGCAGCCATCTGCCCTGTCAGCAGCTGTGTTCGTGGCAAGGCAAGAGCATCTGGGCACATATTCAAAGACGCTCAGCAGGAAGCAGCCAGACTGACAATACAGCTCGTATAAGGCCGAAGGCTGGAGTAACCTTCTCCAGGAATTCCAGGCGCTAAGCAGCAATGTCTGCACAGGCTCCTGACAGGAAACACCAGAGTCTCTGTCTCATCCGGCCGGAGTAAGACACCGCTCCCTCCTGCCGTCCTCCGCCGAGCATGCTGGGTACCACCCACCTATCCCTGCGGGCTTAGCGTCTGTGCCGCGGGAGCCAGCTGTCCCGTTTCCTCCGGTGACTCAGGAGCTGTGGTTTATTATTTCATTAAATACCCCCACCCCCCCCTCCCAGGGCTGACCCTATTTGGGTCTATTCAGCAGAAAGGTGCTCTAACACTGCCCAGGGCCCTGGGGGTGATGGATGTGGTGGAACAGAGACGCTGCGCATCGTTTTTTTCCCATCTAATAAATTGATAAAAACCCATCTGCAGGGAGCAGGCCGCGGCGCCATCTGCGATTAAAGATATTAAGAGGAACGGGGGCCGAAAACTGCTGAGGACAGTGCGTCTTCCACACTGTGACAGTGGAACCGCCGCCGCCGCCGAGTGCTGTACCACACTGCAGGAATCTCAGACACTCACCCACACCTGCTGTACCACACTGCAGGAATCTCAGACACTCACCCACACCTGCTGTACCACACTGCAGGAATCTCACACACGCACCCACACCTGCTGTACCACACTGCAGGAATCTCAGACACTGTACCACACTGCAGGAATCTCAGACACTCACTCACACCTGCTGTACCACACTGCAGGGATCTCAGACACTCACTCACACCTGCTGTACCACACTGCAGGAATCTCAGACACTCACTCACACCTGCTGTACCACACTGCAGGAATCTCAGACACTCACTCACACCTGCTGTACCACACTGCAGGAATCTCAGACACTCACTCACACCTGCTGTACCACACTGCAGGAATCTCAGACACTGTACCACACTGCAGGAATATCAGACATGCTGTAGGAATCTTAGACATTCACCTACAACTACTGTAACACACTACCCTCATCACAGACATTCACCCTTGCTTACTGTACTATACTGCAATAGACTTAAACTCATCTCCTTCCACTATGCCATACACATACACACATAAACCCTGTTTCAGTGAATCGCACTGCAGTCCATATACCCCACGCTCCTCCTGCTGCACCACACTGCACCACTCCCTCTAACCACACTGCAGTCTCTTCCCCTCTTTAGCAGTTGGAAAGAGAGCAACCCCCCCCCCCCCCCTGCCCAACCAGCTAGACTCATCCAGATGTGTGGGCTAGCAGTTAGTGAAAAGAGCGTGTAAGGAAGAGGAACTCAGCCCTGAATCAGGGCACATTAATAAACCGCTGGCAGGGTGAATGTCACCAAAGTGACAAACCATGTTCCCTGGGCCCCCCCCGGGGGGCCGCGGGCAGGCACCGCACTCCCCGTCGCTCGGCCCCCCTGATCCGCGTGGGTTTGACGAGAGCCCACCAAAGGCAAGCGGAGGTATTTATAGCAGCGCAGTGCGTTTTTATCAGCCCGGAGTCTATTTGTGGCTCAGAACTACAAAGGACTCCCTGCCTGCTGACGTCAGCAGTGCAGCGCTGCAGAGCCTCATCTTGGGGGGGGGGGGGGGGGTCTGGGGCTTGGCTTCGGATTGTGAATTCTCTGGAGAATTCAAAGTGTCTATTTCTGGCACTGTGAAGCGGCTCGGGGGGCCGGGTGTGACGGGCAGCGTGTGCTCTGCTCTGCCTCTCTGCTATAATAGCGGGCGGCGCGGGGAAGACGACGCGCTGTGCATGAGAAGCCCCTCCTGACAGATCCGGGATTAGCGGGGAGACGCCAGCCACATGTCAGGCTGGGTAAACATCATCAGCACGCCGGGGGAGACGCCTGTGTGAGCGTGCGCACAGCAGCCAATGCACGGGCAGGTGTGCATACGCATGCACACGCGCATATACACGCAGTTACACAGACACGCACATACACGCACATACACACGCAGGCAGTGACACAGACAGGCATGCACACGCGTATATACACACAGTTACACAGACACGCACAGACACGCACATACACACGCAGGCAGTGACACACACACGCATGCACGCATGCACACACAGACAGGCACACCGACAGTCACGCACGCACACACACAGGCACACATACGCACACACACACACACACACACACACAGGCACACACAGGCACACACAGACGCACAGGCAGGCAGGCAGGGACGGAGGCGCACACACACAGGGAAATGTAACCCTGTCTCCACTGTGGAGGAGCTGAGGGTGAGCAGTAAGCAAATGCACAGGCACACCTGTTCTGCGTAATTTGCTTACAGATTCCGCTCAAGCCAGCTGCCTTTCTGAAGAACTGTGGAGGTGGGCTCCAACACGGACTTATTTCCTTCCAGCTTTACCCGCATTCTTTACCCTCACTCACCTCACCTACGACATGAGAATCTGAATGAGTTCTATGGAAACCCCCTTTGCGTTTTGTGGAGAGCATGTGACTTCAGAAATGCAGCGCATTCTACATTACATTGTTCCAAAAGCCTCAGGCAAATTTGTGCATTCTCCTGCTCGTGTCAGATGGCCACTTCCTGATTCAGGGGGCAGGAGAACACTTCTCCCATGAGTTTAAGTCATGACCAGGAATGGAAGTACAGGCAACTCTAGCTTCTGCTAAACTCGCCGATACCAAACATCTAAGGAAAATGCAAAACTTTCCCACATGCAAGCCATGTGCCTCAGGGAAAAGAGAAAAAAAAAAACACAGCACGAGCTGATCTGTCTTGACGTCATCGAAACGGCCCCTCTCTGCACCCTACATTTCCCACGTCGACACACCCACCTGAAACACGTACATTCAAGGGCAATTTCAGCGCCCACACGCCGACACACACGCCACTCACCTGCACCAGAAATATGATCAGGAAGTAGAAGTTGGCGATTCTTCTGAACTGCTCAAATAGGTTCTTTGGCAGGAAGTTCCAAACGGTGTACTAAAGAAAGAGAAGGAAGCCAGTGAGAACATGCATGGTGATGAAAGCTCAGGAAGGAAATATTTGCCAACACACTGCACCTTTACTGCCATTTTCATAATTTTTTTAATTTTATTTTATTTTTCCTGTTTTTTCCTGTTATTTTCCACTTATCCCATGCACTTGGTGAACTTTGACTGTGGGTAACGCTTTTAAGAAATCCCTGTGATTAAAGCTTGCCAGTCAAGAAAAGCCGCATACCTTATCATCATATTAATGCTAGAGTTCACGCTTCCACCAAACATCTCCGCACCGGGGACGGTGAGGAGAATCCGATAGCCCGACACAAGCTCACCCACGGATTAAACGCACTCAATACTTATCTATTCCCGTGTTTGTGCATTTCTGTAAAGCTGTGGGGTACTTCAATGGCGCCTTGCCTCTTTGATCTCCCCCTGACCCGGGGCTCTCTGCTCTGGGCCTGCAGGTATTGCATTGATTCGGATTAGCCACTTATCTCTTTAATTCGGCTGGCCTTGAACGGAGGGCCGATTACCTTATCAGGTTGCCAGAGGATCTGTTCTTTTTTTCTTTTTTTTTTTTTCTCTCAAGTGGGCACGACTGCTGATACTCCTATGGCTGAAGTGACACTTTTTATCTCCTTAAATCCCCAAAAGAGGCCTGAACAATGACCGGCCGGTGACTTACACCAGACGGCAGCGAGAGGGCACAAATATATCATTGTGAAGGTAAAGTTGCGTACAAGTGGGAGATACAATGTCTTCGGATGAGCCATAGCAACGCGTCCCAGAGAGCCCTGCCCACTGCACCCCATAGGAGTGAGGGAGAGAGAGAGGGAGAGGGAGGGAGGGAAAGAGATGGAGAAAGAGAGAGAGGAGGGAAAGAACAAGAGACAGGGCAGGGAAAGAGAAAGGGGAGGGTGGGAGTTAGAGTGGGAGAGAGAAAGAAAGAAGAGGCATTGTGAGAGAGAGAAGATGCAGTAGGAGAGAAAGAGAAAGAGAGAAAGAGGTGTGGTTGGAGGAGGGGGTGGTAGGAGAGAGGGAAAGAAAAAGAAGGAGATGTGGTAGGAGAGACAGAGAGACACATGAGATGTGGCTGGAGAGGGAGAGGGAGGGGGGAGAGGAGGAAGGAGCAGGATGATGGAAGGCAGACTCAGGAAGAAGTGTAAACGCCACAGCGAGGGTAATTAAAGTGTGTTTACACTGTCATGCGGGAGAGGAATTGATTGGCCGATCCACTGCAGGACCCCTCGGCATCACCGTAAATCCGGCCCCCTCCCCCCATCCCCTCATCCCCTCATCACTCCTCCCCTTCCCTTCATCTCCGCACCCCCTTCGCCTGTCGCAGGAGCAGATTTAAGGAAGCCAACCGGAGCCCCAGAACAGATTGAATCGTGCACCCCGCCAGCACGCTAACAGCAGAGCCTGTAAATTTCCCCAGCTCAGAAACAGCACTCCTGACTGACAGATAATTGTCTTCTGTTGGGGGAAGAGTAGCAAGAAAGTGGCTGAGGGGAGGGGGAAGACTGAGCTGGGGGGGGTGGGGGGTGGGGTAGACAGAGTATCGCTTAAATTGGAGAGAGGGGAAGGAAGGCAGAGGAGATTGCGAGCGAGAGAGTCCCTAACAGAGGCTGATCCTCTGGGCCTTCACAGCAAAGGGATGCCAGCAGAACAGGTGCCAGTGTCACGCAAGGGGGAGGGCGGGGAATTCCACCCCACGGCAGCAGAAGACTGTAGCTACACCTCTATTAGTGTTTACTCCTTCAGCCTGCCGTGACAGGTGGTTGGACTCCCCATTTAAAACGCATATTAATTAAATTAAACACGCATCTCTCGTGGCCAACTAAGGCTCTCTTCAGTCTCTCCAAACATCTGGGTCCTACACCGCTCGGAGCATCGGGAAACAGCATAACATTTGTTTTTAAACTGAACTCCCCAGCTGTGTACCACTGGCTCTGTCTATTTACACATGCACGACACGTCCAAGACACAACTGTGTGAAAAATATTCACATGCTTGCAGGCTGCAACCATTGGCCTACAAGGGGTCACGTTCTCTTCCCAAAGTTTAGATGACAGTGTTGTTTGGAAATGATCTGCAATGTCACAGTTTATGTAACTAGCCACGGTTACTATTTAACTGTCATTAAACAGAAAGAGGCTCAGTTCAAACAAAATTCGACTTGATTCCGAACTGGTGGGCAGACTGAAATGTGACCTTTGACCCACTGACCTGTGACAAGATTGCTGAGCATGTGACCTCCAACCAGACCCACAACAGACTGTTCTTTATGCCATTCCAAGCATGAACCCGGAGACACGGTTTTACAACAGCTGTGGGCGCTGGCTGTAGGTGCACTCTCTCTGCACTGCAAAGATGTGTCTGTCATGGCAAGAGCTCACAAAAGCCAGTTTCAAAGCCGCGTTGCCCGGGAATGCAGCGTGAGGCAAGGAACAGGGTCCGAGACTGGAGGGGGGACGGTCTACCTTGGAAGACACGATCCTGTTGTCGCAGAATTTGGGCGGGATGAAGGCCTCTGAGCCGGGACAGGGCCGGTGTCCCACGTAGATGGTCCTGCTGTCCACCCTCCTCTCGTCCCCTCCAAACTGCACAAAATGAAAAACGAGGGCACAGTCATTCACCACTCCTCTACATTTTCACCTAAGTAAAATGACTGAAAGGATTAGTAGTCCCTCTGAAGTCTGGATGACACCGTGCCTGAGGTATGACACACATGGACACGCACTGTCCCGAAATGTGGGCAGATCCACAATTGGTTTGATATGGAGAGCTGACCTGCCGGAGCTGAGAAAGGGACTGTGGGTTTCCCCTCCTCAGCAGAGTGAATTTAACACATCACTAGAACAGCAGCAGACCTGTCAAACTGGTGAGAGCTGTTTAATTTCTCTTTCAATTTACCAAAGATTCAACAAACTAGACTAAGAATCATGTTACAGCTGGGTCCAACAAAACATGTTTGTTGCTCCAATGGCCAGGATTTGGTATGTCACAGCAGCTACCTACTATACATGGCCAGCTAACTTCTCCACTGCTGCTGACAAAAGATTTGAAGCATTTTTTTAAAACAAGAACAGACTTTCCATCGCAACATCAATTTTTGCCGGATCTCAGACTGCAACATAGTTTCCTCTAAACATTGCTAGCTAAGCAGTTTCCTCAGTCTGTCAGTAATATACCCATTTCCACTTCTCACTTCTGTCTGCTCCCATTTCTCTTATGACACACAAAAAGATATCATATACATATATCATAACAATCATAAAAACTTCAGAGTAGCACTGATCCCCAGGGCAATCATCAGCAAATTTCTGAAAAGTAGCCCCCGCTGGAGACGATCACATCTCAAATGAGGCTCTCCCTGCTAATGGGGAACCATAGACTGACCAAACAAATGGGGTGCCATTGCAGAGCACCAGCTCTAGTTCACAATCCGCAAAGCTATTCTAGCGCATTCTGTTCTAAAACTGTATGGTCTGTACTCAGGAGGTCTACGGGGCAGCGTTTGAGGAGCCCTATCTGTGGGCCTAACCGTGCCGCAAAGGTAGAACATCTATAAGCACAGAGCCGGTCAGCCTCCCCCCACCAACTGCAAGGTCGATGGTCTGAGACATTTGTCTTTCTTAAAGAGGCAGGTCAATTAAAGGGGGCTAATTCTCCCAATGTGACGACCCCATGCTGCAGCACAGACTGCCACTCGGCCGTGAAGGCCATTTATACCCCTGGGGGGGGGGGGGGGGGGGACTGCTGTTTCTGCCACTGCAGGTCAGAGTCTCCTCTGTGACTGAGTGGACTGGACAGCAAAATGTTGTGGGTACAGAGGACACTCTCAGCTGCCCCCCCCCCCCCCCCCCCCCATTCATCCACTGAACTCACCACAGACCTTGACGCAGGTTATCAGTCAGCGCAGAGCTACTCATACCGCCTAACCTTTGAGACCGGCTCTCTGCAGAGTGAAAGCAGCTGTCGCCTCGTCTCACCATGCTTTTAGTGCCACTTTGCATCCCGAGTGCCTCCCCCTCCTCCCCTCCCACCCCTCCCACCCCCACCCTTCACCCCTTCGCTGTGTTTCAGAGCAAAGTACAGCTGCACAGCTACTACCGCAGCAGTGAATAATTCAGCAGGCCCTGGGAGGGATCTGCCAGTCTAATGCATGGGTCATGCCTGCACGGGGCCATCGGGGTCCAGGAGCAGCTGGCGGTCCACCTGGAGGAGCCTGGGAAATGTAGTCCTGAACAGGTGCGGCACACAGCAGATGGGTCTCTGCATCTGGCTTCCTTCATTACAAGCTGGTTAACCGTGATAATAAAACTCTAATTAGAAGGGTATTGGTGCAGAGCAGATGGACGTGACAGAGTTCATTCAGTGCAAAAGTGTAAACGCTGTTAAGATACTACCCAAAGATACTGTCATGGCAGTTACACCCGGGAGGATTGGAAACCTTTCAGATTCCACTCCAACTGGCCCACTTTCTTCAATGGAATTTTCGTTTAACAGGCATACATGAACTTGATTTTTCATGCCGAGATGAATCTACATAACATTTAGGTGAAGTAATAACTCTGAGAGCTCGACTGAAATAATAAATGCACATCCAATCACTAAGGTTTGCAAATTATTTATTTATAAATTATATAAAATAATTATACAGAAATTATCTTTCCTTTTTCCCTTTCTCTGAGGGTTCCTGCAGACATTAAATGCATTCCCACCTTCCAGCTTCTCTCTCATGGTGTGACTGGTCTTTAGATTTCAGTGCTGCAGTTAAGACACATTAAACCAACACCAGCTGGAGGTTATAACAGAAAAGACTAGATGGACGAGACTGGCTGCTGGCTGGTGATGGCTGAGCACAGTATCCAAAAGGATTGATAGAGATTGAGAGAGAGAGAGAGAGAGAGAGAGAGAGAGAGAGAGAGAGAGAGAGAGAAAGAACCAACCTCAGCTTTATATTCATCTCCTCAGAGGAAGAGAAAACAGGTTTAAAGTCCTGGAATGACCCAGGCAGTATCGTGCACCGCGTTCAGGTCGAGGACATGTGAGGCGCGCCCCAGAGCATGCTGGGAACACATCAATCTGCCTACACAAACACACAAGAGCCATATCTCCCCACAGCATCTGTCTGCTGGCTGCAGAATGCTGGTGCCCACTTTTTCTGTGTCAGAGGGGGGCAAAATTCCGGGAGGTCTTGCATCACAGGCTAGTGTGCTGTTTGGGGGAGGGGGAAGTCCACATCACCATCTTATCAAACCAACGTCCTCTCCCTTAGCTGTCCTAAAACTCAGAAGCATTTTAGTTTTTGTCTCTACCACGGTTTTTGGTCGGTTTTTTACCTTCAGTCCAACAACGGCAAAACCCAAATTCAGAGAATTCGGACCTGGTGCCGAAGTAAACATAACAAAGGCAAAAAAATTCTCTCTCTCCCTCTCTCTTCCTCTCTCTTCATTTAGTCTGCAGTATTTTGTAATCGATCAGGAGGACAAAATCATTATGAGTGATTCCAAGTTCACACATAGCCACGCAGCTGCGCCGGTGGGACACAGCGAACACTGAAAGGCAGAAACTTTGCCGCTCTTCCCCCACCAGGTCCTGCTTCGTTACAGACAAAAAAAATGCAACTCTAGTTCTGAAAGCGTGTTTCAATGTTTGCAGTGACTTTGGGAGGACTGTTTCGAATCAGCGTCCGCTCAGACTTGATACCCCGTATCCTCATTTTTTTTTCCTTCTATCTGCTTCTCTCCCTCTCTGGGAGTCATTAACCATGAGTACATCGTTGTATCTGTGCTGTCTCAAGGTTACAGCCTCCCCACGGTAAACACAGACAGGCTCACATATAAATCCTCGTTACTGAATAACAGCGGGCTGGACTTTCAAGCGGCAGTGTTCTGTATCGCTTTCAGTGGAGAGTTGCATATTTAAGAGAACATAAACCCCCCAAAAATTAAAAGAGATTCTGCATCTCAAAAGCGGAAGACGTCCAATGAGAAAACCGTGGCGCGTGAATGATAAGACAGGCAGCATCGAACAGCTATTGATTTTTGAAGGGAACTCAGTCTTAAATATAACGAGGGTCAGATGGTAGGGCCCCATTCATCCCTGCAGCGTTGGGCGGCCGTAAAACTGATTTCGAAACCTTGTGCTCAAGGCCAAAGTACAGCGCAGCCGGCACGGAACAAGCAGAAAGTACCTCATTATCTCTGGTCATACTACTCAACTTAATCTCTGAACTCCTGGAGCGCGAAAGTGCAAGTACAAGTTAAGTATGTTAATAGTACATTGTAAGTGAACTGCTTGATTAAAACACAATGCCAGCTAGGTGGGATTGATCAACAGCACAATCACAAGAGGTCACAACTAGGCTGCAATAAACAACTAGGATGCAATAAAGAACGGAAGTTCTTGATATTACAGCACTACATCAGGCTTGACGTTATATATTGCCGTCACGTTCATATCGTAAAACCTGGGCGGCGAGCAGTTGCAAAGAACAAAGAGGTGGCAACCCCAGACCACAGGAATATACCACAGTGCATCTTTACCCCGCTGAACGCGCCACAGACCCTCATCGCTGGCAGCTCTGTGCCTGTACCGCATCCTGCCTCGCTGCACCTGCGAGGTCAGAGCGCAGCTCGGGGCCTGACGGTCAGTGAGCGAAGCGCAGTCGTGTGCTGTGCTGCGCTGCGCCAGCTTTCAGAGGGGAAGCGTCTGCACGACGCTCCCGCCGCATGCTTCACGAGCGCAGACATCGATAACACCCCGAGCGTTGAGTACGAGAGCCTCCGGAATGAAGCACCCCGACCGTGTGTTGCTGCCATTCCAGTCCTGACTTCCCCATAAAGGAGCTTCAGCACTGAGGACTGCAGAAAGGACAGGGCTATGGTTGGCAAGGTGCAGAGGCTCTGGGGGAAGAAATCTGATTATTTAAGCAGTAAGCCTCAGGGACCAGGTCTGTTTGTCTCTGTTCATGCTTCACGGCATGCGTTTCACTTCCTCTTTGTAAAGGAGGGACGCACCACCTGTTAATCTGAAAGGTTATCAATCAGCATGAACTTCAACAGAAACACAGGCACAACAAGCGACAGGGCCCTGACAGATTCTGGCACCTCCGGCATCACACGTGATGTCGTAATGTTTGCCAAATTCAGGCCAACCAAACAAACAGGAGCGTCACACGCAGAAATCCTGGGAATTCGCAGAAGTTAGTGCCGGTCGTGCCAGGTAAATGCTTCTGTGCCTCATTTTACAGCGGAGTAGAAATGACTCTGAACTGGAGGGGGTTGGCGATCTGCGATACCCGCTTTCCCAGATAAACCGATCGTCACTGCAAACACAGGTCACAGGGCTTCACCTTTCATCATCTCCGGATCGAGCGGCAGGATCCGTTCGGGGGGGGCGGGGGCGGTGCGGGTCTCGCCCCACAGGGCCTCCTCTCTCTCCCCTGTCAGCCGTGGGGTGAACCGCCCTTTCTGGTAAACAGCCTCCGTCTGGCAGCCGCCCAGCTTTTGCAATGCAAAAACACAGCTCCTGAAGACAAACATATGACGGCGCGCTGAGCTCCCAACGCGGCCGTGCGGAGCTCTCCGGTGCCAAGAACAGCCCCTCTGCACAGGGGGAGAGACGAGATCTCCCGCCAAAACCTTACAACGCCTCCCGCCTCCACAGTCCCGGGACCCACTAACTCACATAGATAGAAACACAGAGATAGAAACACAGAGGGCACTAGTGCTTCGGAGGAAATGGAAGGGACAGTCAGTTCTAAAAAGTAAAGTCTGAAGCAAACTCTATGGTGAAACTCTGTCTGAATGTCTGTACAGACTGTCACAGAGATAAGGGTACATGTAGCCACATCTCATGACACAACGTGATGTCAGAGCCACGTCTCTGTGTGGGAGTCTCACCCAGGCCCAGGAGCTATGGATATGGGTCCAAAACTCAGATCAAAAGATCATAAGCGGAGCACTCAGAATGGATGTCTCTGAATGGCCAGGGTGGCAATTTGCCTACATCTCAGCAGAATTGGTTTTGGCCCCGCGGCCAGAAACGTAGCTCTGTGAAGTCTCTGTGGGTCTCTGAAGTAAGCCCTCTGAATCTGAATGAACTGGAAACGCAGGTGAAAATGAATGCAGCGGATCCGGAACACGGGAATAATCTCCCGTTGGCCGCCAAATATATACGAGTGGTAAAAATCGATATGAAATTCGTCTTTCAAATTTTATTTTGGTTTGGTTTCACGAAGCTGGGAGGCCTCCCATCTCCCAGGCTGCGCTGCCAACACAGACACCAGTTTAATGGCCGGTCCAGCGGGGCCGCTCGCGTTAAAGCAGAATTAAACAATTCCCCGCGTCACCTCCTCTCCATTTGGCTCCTGCAATTAAAACGCCATTAAAAAGGGCCCGCTGCGATCAGTTAGCGGAGCATTAAAAGGCAGAGCGGGGAAGCGGCGCGTGATCGAGGCCCGTGCGCGCTCCCGCCGCTGCGCATCATCAATTCAGACTGCCGGCCATGATGGATTATTCGTCTCGGTGCGGCGAAGGCCCGGCTGCCTCCCGTGGCGATCAGCCTAGTGAGTCGCGACGTGCCGGTGGGGGGGACCGACACACGCGCAGAGTGGCGAGCGGATGCAGAGGACTCGCAGGCGCGGCGGTGCAACGCTAACGCCGCAGCTCAGAGCCCAAACGGAAACGATGCGAAGCTAAGTTACCCATTCGCACATGCAGCAGCACTGCCCAAAGCCCAAATGGAAATTACATTACATTACTGTCATTTAGCAGACGCTCATATCTAGAGTGACTTGCATATGTTACATTTTTTCACGTGACCCATTTATACAGCTGGATTTTTAATGAGGCATTTCCGAGCTAAGTACCTTTCCCAAGGGTAAAGCAGCAGTGCCCCAGCAGGGAATCGAGCTGGCAACCTTTTGGTTGCAAGCCCTACTCCTTACAACCATGCTACGCAGCCTGAAACGATGTGAAGCTAAGTTATTCTTTCACACATCAGGACTAAATACACTGAGTGTGCATGACGTGGCCTGTCTGGGCCCGTAAATGATTCCGCGTAATGGGGTATGTGGTGAACAAGCAGTGCACGAGCGCGGGGCTGTTTAAAAGGACACCCAGGGCTTTTCTCTGGGAAACGATCGCTCTGTTTCGCCGGCATTACGTTTAACCGGGGCAACTAAGCGAACAAGCATCCGACGCCGAGCCCCGGGGAGAGTGATTCACTGCGTGATTAACGTAAAAGGCCCTTGGAAGACAGCCTGTGAAAGGCATGGTGTGACCACACAAACCGTTTTGTGGGCCTGCTTTCCTCATAGAGATATCTCCTCATAGGGCATGTTACCACTGAATGCAACAAAGACAGGAGAGCAGAAACCCTGGAATGTTCCCCCCAAACTGACAGTCTAACAGCTGCATCAGCACAGCAGGTCTGGGAAATCTGCACTGTGCATATGGATTTGTAATCACAGGTAGGTTCCCTGTTTAAGTGGTGCTACCGCATGCACTCTGAGCAGGTTCCTCAGGTTTCCTGCTTACACATTAACTTATTCTGACAGGCTCTGACAGCAACGCTTTCAGATCAGGGTCCTAATCAAACCTGGAGATCTGCCCGAAGGCCAGGAGGCTCGGGACTCCGCCCTCCACGGAAAGGACCCCACTGGATGACCGTACCTGCTGGGAACCGTACATCCTGGTGGAGTCCGACCAAAAGTCAACAGAATTGGCAGAAACTGAACCTTATTAACCGAATGTTCTCCACTGTATTCTTCCCTCATTCTGTCCACAGTAATTACAGCCACTGAGAGACTAGGATGACTTCGGCTTTCAGCTAATCTGCTCGCTCAATTATGCGATGCTGTGTCTGCAGAGTTCAATAGCATTGAGTAGATGCTGCACTGGGGCACTGACTATGAGCAAAGCATCCTCCCAACCTGAGAGAGAGTCAGGCCGTTCGGAGGCAAAAATACAAGCATCTGACAAAGAAAAGAATCCATTCTTGCAGATCGTAGGACAGAAGTTTGAACACCGGTCATCAAAAGAAAGGTTACACACAATTCACAGTCATGTCCTCTTAAGAAAGAGGAAACCATGACCACAGACAAATACACAGTCTAGCTCAGGTTGCTCTACTGACAACAGCAATTTCTTTCAGTTCCTTAAAACTTTCTAATAAAAGTGAGATACCCGAATACACAGAAAAACTCCAGGCTGTGGCGCTCTAAGCACTGAGAGACACTGTCTGTCCTGGCTGCCCCCTCTAACACACTGCCTGCCGCTCTGCAACGCTCACTTTCACATGCAACCCCTCCCTTTCCATCCTCTCTCTCTAAACACTCACTTCCCCCTCACGCTCGTAGAATCGGCTCAAAAGGCACACAGATAAGCATCTCTGAACCAGCACGTTACTCCACCAAGACACGTTAGCCCTGCGCGGCCCTGCTCTGGTGAGCAGCCTCACCCCCCTCACAGACACTGAGCAGCAGACACTCGGTAGCAGCGGTAGCACCCCGAGCTGAGGGCTCTCTCTCTCCGAGAACGCTCGCTGTCTCACCGGCGTCTCGACGGCCGCGGCAGACACACGCTGTTCTCTCGCTGCCCTACATTTGCACCGCTTCCCTCAGTGCAGGAGGGTGACATTCTGAGAGGGGAGAAAACCAAACCAGACCACAACTATGGTCCTAACCAGCCACCTATTGTGCTAGGTGGTGTTATGAAATATGACACATACTGGGTTTGTTTCAGTTTTTTTGTTTTTTTTTGAGAAGCGATGTACTTTTTTTTTTTTTTTTGAGACGCAAAAACATTAGTAACAATGTCGTGTTACTACTGCGAGACAGGATCAAAAATGCTTTTATCTCAGCTCGCCTGTCACATCCGAACAGGACATGCGTACAAATGAGAACTGGTGCGACAGCTTCATTTCTGATTTTAAAAAAAGGAAACTGAGCAGACTGGTAACACGCACTGACAGTTTCAAACATTTAAAATGAAACGAGTGTAAATGTTTACTGCAGGACTAGAGGGGAAAATGTTTAAAAATAGTGGAACTGGCTGAACCAGGAAGACTTTCTGATTCTAGGCAAACTGTTCCATATTAGTTTGTGAGGTATCATTTTACAGTGATGACCCGAAGTGTCAAATTCTGCCTAAGACAAGACATCTGACAAGCTGGCATAGTCACAGTAAGCACCATTACACAACTGAAGTAAGGCAGAAGATGTCATCAGTTTCTGTATGTTGAAATTATGTTAAATGTCACAGACTGAGTCAGCTCTCAGGGTTACTCCAGGTTCTGTAGGAAACCCCAAAAAAGGGCCAGGTTTCAATGTTGTATATGTGTGGAGCATGCCCCGGCATGCTCTGGCTTCCTTTTCATGATCACTATGGGCATTTAACTACGGCTCTAAGGTTCAGCTTTGGTCACAGCAAGAAAAACAGAGCTATGTCAAAGTGGGTCACTGAAACAAGCTTTGTGATGTGAAAGAATTGGAAATGTAGCTAAAAATGAACCTAGCAGTGTGGCTTAATTAGTATGCACCTTAACACAACAGCTCATACACCTGATCAACAGCATACAGCACATGCCCTAGTGCCTTTACTCAGATGAACATTTGAGAAACGTACTTCCCTGGTGTACCAGCAGAAAGAGAACCAGAAGGCACGTTAATTATTACAGGGTTCACGCTGTCACTTACAGGTTTATGCTTAGTTTTCACTTTCAGTTTGTGATGGGACCTGGTGTCCCGTTTGCACTGCTTTTCATGCCACTTTATTAGATGTAATTTGTAAGTCGCTCTGGATAAGACCGTCTGCTAAATGACAATAATATAATGCGATATGATGCAACTCGCTCCTAAGAGATAATGCACTCCTAATGCACTCCTCATATCTCTTTCTAAACAAACGCGACAGCGGTTTTAACAGATTTAAGGTTTTGCATGACATTACTTTCTTATGAGATCTAAGCCAAGTGCATTGTGCATCTCAGCCCCCTCCTGTACCCACTCCTATAAAGTCCAAGAGCTGCATTCCTAATGAAGCAGCTGAGGTTACCTACTTTTCTCAAGGGTAAGGCGGCACTTTTCCCCCCAGGTATTTAAGCCCCACACCCTCCAGCTCACACTCCACACCCCTCACTGCCAGGCAGAGAGGGGTGATGCTGCCGAGTTCATTCCCAAGGTTACATGGGAAAACGGCTACAAATCATAAGATTTACAGTAGCGCGAGAAATAAAACTCCAGCGCGGAAACATGGCTCTGTTAAAGTACGGTCGATAAGAGAGTGCATTTTGTCACAGCGCCGGTGATCTACGGCTTTTCCTGGCCGAACCCATTTGAGCGAAAGGGTTTTTTTTTTTTTTTTACAAACTGAGAGGTGTCTGTGCAGGTAGCGCTGCGCTTCTTTGCATGCATGTGCCCACCGACTAACCCTAATCCGCCTGACTGCGCAGCGGAGAGAGGGGGGGGAGGGGGGGGGGAAAGAGAGAGAGAGAGAGAGAGAGAGAGAGAGGCAGAGAGATGGCGAGGGTGAGAGAGAGAGAGAGAGAGAGAGAGAGAGAGAGAGAGAGAGAGAGAGAGAGAGAGAGAGAGAGAGAGAGAGAGAGGCAGAGAGATGGTGAGGGAGAGAGAGAGAGGATGAGAGAGCGGTGTCCCCAAGATGGCAGGAGATATTTGCATCTTAATGCTGACAGGCTTAAAACCTGCATCCCGGCTCCGGCGCTTCTGATGTCATTATCTTTTATTACGCACGAAGCCATGCTGACTGTAATTGCTATTCAATTAATTATCCAAAGATGCATTTGAGAGGGCTTTGTGGGGAGGGGGGGGTTTGAAAAAGAGAATGTTTATCCAGCAGCTTTAACCAGTAAAATCAATGTGCCCGCTTCCTTTCTTCCTCCCTGCCAAAGCATGCCGCTCTCTCTCGCAGTCATTTGTGACCGGCGTTATGGAGCTCATGTAGTACCAATCGGCACAGGCCACTTCTTAACCAGGACTACTGGACTGAGTGTGTGCATCTGCAGTATGCGGTCCTCTCTTAAACAACCTTCCAGCCTGCCACTCCTTTCCTCTTGGCATCTTCCCATCACTAACAACTGCATCCCACCCAAGACAAGTGGCCTGGCCATCACACCCACAGAGCTCCACTATAAGCGACTCCCTACCACCCATAAGAACACTGCGCTGCGTCCGTCGTCAACTGTTAATGTCGGCAAGTTAATGTCAGGCTGGTTAATATCACACTGTGCTGACGACATATAAGTAAAGTGTCCAAGCCAAGTTAACTTCAGGCTGGTGACAGAGATCCTGGCTTTGCCATCTGTAGGTTAGCAGGTGTGTGTGTGTGTGTGTTTGGACAGGTTTGTTTGTTTGTGTGTGTACATATACCCAGAACCTCTGCGCAAATAGTAAAATGTGTGATTACAAGGAGACTGATTTCTCCCTGCAATATGTTTGTGAGACTGTATGTGTGCACGCAGATGGTTTCCTCTGTGTGTGCGTGTGTGTGTGTGCGCGCATGGGGGGGCTCACGTGTGATTGTGAGCAGAGCTGTGATTTCTCCTCGCAGTGCCGGCGAGCGTGAGGCGGCGAGCGTGAGGCGGGGAATGGAGACGGCAGAATGCTGCACACCTCTCTACATTCCGTGCACATCTCCCGGAGACAGCTGTCCGGACGGAGCCGGGAGGCGGCTCGCACGCGGGGAAGCTCGGGATGGGGCCATATGAATACTGCATGGGGACGGCCAGAATGCGTTTTAAAGTGCCTCAACCCCGGTGACAACACTCAGGCAGGAGCACGGGAGCGTTGCGAAGAGGAATTTAAAATGAATGAAGCCGGGTGAATAATTCAGAGCTACAAACTGAGAATTCAGGGGGATATGAAATCTCCATCAGCACTACAATGGGAGTGTATCTTCCTCATTCCTGTTCTTCCCTCTCTCTTCAACCCCATCGGTATGAAAAACACCCTGTAAGGTGGCTGAGAAGCTCCAGTTCCTCTCCGCTGCCACCCCCTCGGCTCAGTTGGCCTGGTGTTCTTCACCTCCTGTGGCCTCTTCCTCCTTTTTCATCCTCCACCCGATTTATTATCCCGATGTCTGGGGGCGAACGGGCCCCGGTGGCTGAGATTTCATCCCGGATGGGGCAGGGAGGGGGGGGGAGGGCACGGGAACAGCGGGGAAGAGAAGTCGGAGTAAGCACTTCTGTCTGCCCGCCAGCTCCGGGGACAAGACGAATGGCGGCAAAGCGGAGCGCGGCTCCGATCAATACCCGGCTCTCCTGATGAAACCGGGGCGAATAAATCACGCACGCTGCCGGGGCTAGGCTATCGCTCGGCTGCCACCCTTCCACCCGCACCCCGCTTTCAGTGTGGACACGAACTTTTTCGGGAGCTCCCGTGGTCCACACACCGCCCCCTCAGCTGTCAGCTCCATCGGAATGGGCCCGTCTTTCCCCCAACAACAGGTGGTGCAGGCCAGTACAAATGACACCCCTGGGGAGCCTTCAAGATGGCAAAGCAGAAGGGAGTAGTATGTGAAGAAGCAGAAGAGAATACGCCCACTATGACACATCCGCGTTTTGGCAGGTTATCGCTGGGCAGTTAACAAAGGCCTGCCTCAGGGCCCGTGTAGACAGAGGCACAGTGCACGGGGTCCTCCACTGAGGGGCGTTTTTATTGCCTGTCCAAAAGGCATTCAGGTTGCATTATAGAGACCCTGAGGCCGCAGCCAGCACAGATTCTCTGGTCTGCAAACTCAACAAGGGCTGGAAAGATGCTGAAGACAGTGTCTACTCTACTAGCCCAACTCTGCTGGGCTGGCAAAATGGACTGGCCACAGAAACTGCCCACAGGAAGGCTGTCTACTTTATCTGCAGTGTTGAAATACCCAAAGGTCTACTTGGATATGTGAATAACCAGGTCCATATTATTATATTACATGTAAATAAAAAGGTCAAGGCAACAGGACTGTTAGTTCAAAACAATGTGAACAGTGGCTGTTTACAGAGCCGCTTCACAGAGCCTGAGATAGACAGATTGATTGATAATAGATTGATGACACGATAATTCAGCTGCTACAGGAAACCCATCTTCAGATACTCCTTTGGAACTCTAGATATGGAGCAAGGCTAGCGTGAACTGGTGCCAAAGCTGCCTGGCCTAGAACAACATGACTGCTTTTCTACTGCACTGTACAGCACCGTAGCACAGCACGTCACAACGAACGCTGGCGTCAGTCCAGACTGAGGCTACTCCGTCTGGACTTTGTCTGCAGTCCAAGGATAACTATTCTAAAAAAAAAAAAAAAAAAAAAAAAAAAAAAGTACACGCAGTGTTATTCCCCTCTGCTTCTGGTTGCCTATTGTGATAAAGCATACCATAATTTCCCTTTCAGTTTTCTGTGTTTATCTGATCAGATTTTTTTAAATGATTTCATAAGAAATGCCATGGTTACACAGCTTATCAAATGCCGCCCACAACACGCTTGCAATATGCGAGCCATGAAGCCTAGCAGGCTGCGTTAACACAAGTTATGAGCACCCAAAAAAAAAGATGAGGAAAGCCACTCAGAACCTGAACAAGCTACGCTAGCCCTCAGCAGCCTTATTCAGCCCTGCAGCAGAAAATAGGCCTTTTGTGTGCAAAGTCTGTCACTTCTCACCTCTAACCACTGAGCATCAGAAACAGAGGACATGCACCCACTCAACCCGACTGCAACACCCAGCCACCACATCAAGAGCAGCGATTAACCGCAAACACCCAAAAGTGTGAAAGGGGGGTGAAGGCAGAGCACCACAGTGTGGCGTACACTGCTGTGCAGAGAGGGTTATAAGGGAAACCCCACTGCGTGTGTGTAGCACAGGCTGCAGGCACACAGGTAAAGCGAGCAACCCCGAGCACCGTGTTCACAGCGACCGCAGTCTGTCTGACACGGACGCCTGCACAACATCGACGCCGTACAGCAGCGGCTATAGCCTGCAGAGCTCCGACTGTCAGCGGAGAGGTCACAGCCGGGAGGAAGGAGGAAGCGGCCGCAGGTCTGAAACAGCAGCCCGGCGCAGTCGCCTGCATGCAAGCATCAGCCCAGCGGAGAGCGGGGAGGAGAGCGCTGCTGCATTCTGAGCAGATAGGGAACCACTTCAAGGAGCAGGGACCCTGCTAAAAATAGCCCGAGACCGCCAGCTCCCCCCATCCCCAGCTCCACGGCAAGAAGGGCTGTGAGCTCTTACGGTCTTTCTCACACACATCAAACCGTGCGCGTGGGGCCTATTTTTTTTTCCAGTTAGCGAACGCGCGCACGGCGGCAAATTGTCCCAGCTCCGTCTTCAGATCTCCTCAGGGGTGAAACTTCAAACGGCCGCATTGCTACGCCGCTCCCCAGCAGAACATCACAGACTCCAGCGGATCCCGTCTCTGGTCCTCTTTTCTGAGAACGTGCGTGTCTTAGACCTTGTGTGAAGCAAAAAATGCAGTATATGGCTTGCTTATCAAAGAGCAATAGACAAACCTTTTTGTATTTTCAAAATAAGGGAACTGAGAAGTAAAAAAAAAAAAAGCCACTGTTAAAGTGGTGAAACAGTACATCAGCATACTTTCTAATAGCTACTTATTCATATGTCATGAAAGCACACACAATGTGGAGTAAGTTATTTTTTCCTCAGGGACAGCAACAGAGAAAATAGCAAGAGGGGGATAACTAGCCTGTGGTCATCCCATTACAACAAAACACACAAACCATTACCAATACAAACAAACCATCACAAAAAAAACTATTCTAAATTCCCACACATTATCAATAAATAACAACAATCAAGACTTTTGGCCAAATACAATTTGCTTTAATCACTGTGCTGAACTGGAAAGCAAGTGCAATTCCCCAGACAGAAAGTGGCGTTTCTCTCATGTACAACACTGCTCTGCTTTTGCACGAGGACTGGAGTTTGAGGAAAGGGCACGGAATATGCCGCGGTCGACAGGAGCGGAATGCCGTTTGTTTCCCAGCGTCCTTCCAGCGGTTCCGTGAAAGGCTTTCCTGAAAGAATACTATCACATTTCCCTCAGGCCCCTGCTTCTCACGGCACATGCGCCCGTCTGCAAGGGCTCCAGCACACATCAAAGGAAACGCGGAGATTCTGGATTCCCGTCAGAGCTTTTCGACCTCGCTCCAAGCCCGGTAACAGCCTCCTGTAGCCATCTTCAGTTATTTACTCAAGACACACTATACTTCCACATACTGTATATAATTACATGCAAGGAGAAGGAAAGATCTTGCTTGTTGGGGGGGGGGGGGGGTATATCCTAAAGAAGCAGGTATTCAGAAGCAACAACTCCACCATTCTGAACAGCTACACCCATATATTTCCCTAAAGTTCCTTGCAGTACAAAATTTTAATAAAAGGTTATGTTATGATAGGTCTAATCAAGTAATGAAGAGCAAAGGTCTGACAAAAAAATCAAAAGTATACACAGCCATTTAGGAACTGAGTGACACCCTGGACAGATCTTGGTTTATACAGTAGTTCACCCCCTGGCGTGGCAGGCACAGCGAATGTGGCGAGATTCAGAGACAATAAAGGAGTTTGAGAATAACTGCAAAAGAAGAAGCAATGACAGCCCCAGTGCCCCCTCACACAAGTGTTATTTATGACTTACAAAGAAATGTTATTGGAGCAAGAGGCTCTGGAAGCTTGAAGAGATGCTGACCTGGCACTATAAAATACAGAGGGCACAGAAGCGTGCTGGACTGTATTGCTTTTCCTTTTTTCATGCTGGTATCTACACCGCTCACATTGACAATTAACCTCAGCGTGAGGACAGGGTATAAAAACGCAACAAAATGGCGAGGCAGACACCAGGAAGACTTTGCGACTGTGCTGCTCGTTGGCAGGCTAATAGCTCCAATCATCTTCCTTTCAAGTCAACAGCCAGTTAGTGATAACCTGATGTCAATAAACGCAATTATGAGTGGAATGAGAACTAGACCGAAACTGCTTAAGAGGACTTTGCTTAGGGGTATGGCGGCGACCGAAGAATACTCCGAGATTTCATCCTGTTTGGAAAGTGGAAATCAAGGAAATGGTACTTTATTTACTAACGTATCTTCCATTTACTTCATCTTATAATAAAGCGAAAGTGTATTATAATGCGGGTAAATTGTGCAGCACAATAAGAGAGAGATACCTTACTGAGACTTAATGCCATTGGCGATTTTAGACTCTCTTTAGGGGTGCTCAAGCACACCTAAATTTCATTCTCATTGGGGGCTGAGCCCCCCTAAAGGTCTGATCCTAGAATCGCCCCTGCTTAATGCCAAACCGCCTTTCCTCTGTGGATTCAGTGCGTGCCTGCCTTTGCCAGAGGGAGTAAAACATACAGCAGATGGTCCACTATAAACCGTTAATTAATATTACCACACCTAAAAACTGCCTCGGGTGGCTTTATGATGGTGTCGTGCCGGTACATTGTAAATGTCACCTACCAAAGTAAAGGACACAAAATTTTACAAGCTCCGAGGGACCAATGTTAGGCTACTCCAACTGTGTCCTGACCGCGTTCTTCTGACTAATACTAGCTCAGCAACCAAGCTATAACCCACTTGTTAACAAAAAAAACAGATTAGGAAAAAAACATAAATGAATGTGTATAACAGAGAAGATGACTTGCTATACTATAGGCAAAACAGGCGCCCCCCTGAACGGATGTGTGCCCCCCCAGCACGCCAGCGGGATATGATCCGGTCTTTGTAGTGTTTGTGCGCGCTGCACACACTTAGTCCACGTTAGCAGCTTGCATTACAATACCCAAACATGAAGATGGGCAAATGCTGTTTGCCTTAAGATAATGAGTCATACTGCACGATAAGCCGAAATGACAGCTAGATTCTAAGGGTGGCAACAATTAAATGAGAAGCATTAGTAAATTAAATATTGACAAGAAAAAAAAGCATTTTGGTCGATTGCAATGCAGAGACGACTTCGGCGCACTTCTCAATCTGAGATAAGGTTATTAAGGAGTTTGCTTAATCTCATTAGTCTAACCACGGACTGAACTGAAAGTCTCACAGAAACTTCGTAAATTGAGAAATCAATAACAACAAGGAGGCCCAGTGTTTCAATCTGGCAGCGCGTACGCTGTGGCAATACGGCACCAGGAAGTTCTGACAGCTAGCAACAGTAGCTAGATGGCTACACGATTTTCTGATTTGCCTGGGTACTTTTAGCCACAGCTAGCCATCTGATTATCAAGCTAGCTAACTCACTCCCAGAATGAACCCACAGGGATATTTTGACTCAAAAGAATGAAGCTAAACAGCATAGCCTACATGTCTGGGTTGTTAGTTAATGCAAATGTATAAGGAGACAACGTTACAGTATAGTTAAACAGTCACTTTATTTCGCTGAGATACAAACATTCATAGAAGCAACAGTGCCATCGATAGATAGCTGACTAGGTAGCTATCGTTGTAGCTACCTGCCTTAATTGATTGTGACTTTTGCCATTTTAAAGCCATGAAAAATCCAGCTAGCGATACCATCAGTAAGTGTTATCCAAATGTTGAAACACAGCATTTCTGAAGTATCGACATCATAGCAAGTTAGCGACATGTGTATAGCCATACATACCAAACGGTTAAGTCTCCTTCGCAGCATATCGCAGTTTTCCTTGGCTTCTTTGATATGAAGACGCTTGCGGGTCCTTTTGTTTCACTCGGCGAGACCTGTTATGGTGTGTAACTCTGCATGTATTTAACTTGCTAGTTAACTGTCCATCTATTCTCTTCTATCCTGGTAGCTTTACGGAATGCCGCAGCGGTGCTACATTGTGTCCGTTTTATGTTTAGCAAAATTCAGTCTCTCCTAGCAGCTCGCATTCTCCCTCTCAATATTTTCCGCGTTGCGGTGTACGGTGCCAGCATTGCTCCCCCGTTCACTCGGCTCTTACAGTTCGTCGTATCCTGCTTCGTGCCCTGTTGCTCGGCTTGCCTTGGCGATCAGTCGCACACACGTCTCTTCGCTGCACTACAGGTCACATTACAATCGTGACAGACAGACGGAAAGTAACTTCAATTTGAATCCTCTAGTACGACTCAGTCATTCCCTCCGCCGCCCCCTCCACCCCTCTCTCCCTGTCAAACAATTTCATTCTGTCCCTAACGCTGCACCTCCACGCTCGCAAGCTCCTCCTCTAGAAGGTGAGGCAACGGCTCCAATGCTTAAAGGGAAATGTAGTTCGGTAAACAAGTAACCCCCCTATTTAAATGATGGGCTAACAAGAGTCTCATTCCTCTCATGTCTTTAAAGAATGCCCGACATCCTACCAATCAAACTGTCGGCTTACTTTACAAAAATGAACACTTTAACAGCATTTTACAAAGCCACCAAATTTAGCCGTGCGTGAAAGTGCAAAACGCTGCAAAGCGAGAGGCTCTTAATGACTGCACTAAACCCTAAATCTGCACAAACCCACTCCTAGATCTACCACCAGCAAGTGCTGATTCAGTGGTCGAGTCTCAGCCTCAGCCCAAACACACAGCTTTAGATTAAGGGCAGGCTCTTTCAGGAGCGGTCTAGTGTAGTATTTGTGGTGCTGTGCTTGCAATTTTACACATTACATGTTCAGTACTCAGGTGTGGCACTGCACTTAACTTAAGCAAAGTAGTTAATCTGAATTGATATCAGTAAATAACCACATTTATTGAAGGAATAAAGGAGTGGAGGTGAGTGTTGGCAGGAATACAGTTGTGGTGACTTTGCTGGGAGAGTACCTAGGAGTGGAGCAGAGGGGGAGAAACAGTTTAGATATGACAATCTGGTGATAGATGATAGAAGATATTTCCTACAATAACTGACATGCTTTTTTTTTTTATTAAATTCACCCAGCAGGATTTTTCTCACAGTGCTGGCTCCTTTGGGAATGATGACAATATCTTTCGGTATTTCATGCACACTGATTTCACACAGTTTCAATTTCTTCCAAAAATCTGTTTTACATCTGTTTTCAAAATCATGCTATGAAACAAAAAAAGTACATGTCATATGACATATGTTTAAATGGCATTAAATATTAAATGTGTCCAATATCCAAAATGTACAAGACCATTTTGGACAAAATCAGGTCCCCTCTGCCCAGTAGCACCAGTCTAACCAAAATGGTCATTCCAGTACGACAATGATTCATCCAAATACACAAATACATGTGAATTGAGCACAAAATAAATCTCTGAAACAAGCCACTATAAACTCCAGAGCCGCGCCCAGTTGACCATTTGTGGTTAAACCTCAAGAAAACAATTCGCAAACAAACAAAACAGATCTGAAGGATCAAAAGGAATTCTCCCTGTAGTAATGGTCAAAAAAAAAAAAACCTCAGAAGTACCAGAACCTCATAAAACACTGCAGAAAGCATCTTGTCATGTGCAATCAATGCCAGAGGAGGATCTACAAAAGAAGAGCAGGGATGTGAATAAATGTGACCCCTTCGTCTTCTGGAATAATTTATTATTTGCGAACAGTATGGTATTGCTCTGTGCAATGCTATTGAAATTGCACATACATATGCTGTTATACTGTGTTCTTCCCTATTTCTCAAGGATATGAATAAATGGGGAGAGCAGAGATTATGTGTCCATGTTCGTGTGTGTGTGTGTGTGTGTGTGTGTGTGTGTGTGTGTGTGCGTGCGTGTACGTGCATATATAAATGACTAGTTCAAAATACAAGAATTAACCCAACACATAAACTGATGGTGTTTGCTTTTCCCATGGTTAAATATCAGTCTCTTTGTTGGTTAAGCATTGCTATTCATGACACATTTAATTCTGGAAGCTGGGTATTTCTTAGCATATCCTAATTGCATATTAACATATATTTACATGTATTACCATCCCGTTTGATGTCCTGTGCTTCTGAGCTGGAGTAGATTCAGACGCCAGAGTAGTGCCATGGAATTGCTAAAGTGGGAAAGACGTTGCCTTTTGCATAGAAGCCTGGGCTAGGAGAAAGTGATAGTTTTGGATTGCTGCTCTTGTGCCATATTTTTAACACACACGGCTTTAAATCTAACACCACAGTATGAGCTGAGCAAAAGAAAATCTTTATGATCATATGACATTTATGATTAACAGACCCTTCATGAAAATACTTAAATCATAACTCCAAGCACTATAAAACCACGTGAGTCGGCAAAACAATATCTTTTAATCTCCCTTATGATGTAAATTATTATCTATTTCATTATATATCATAATTTTATTACATAAACTAGTCTGTACTGGCTCAGCCAGACTAGTGTACTAGTGCGCCTCTGCAGTAGATTTAATTTTTCTTTCTTTTGCAGTACATTTATTATATAAACCATCTTACAATATTTTACCCTGTTTCTTTCACCATGTATTAAATTGTTAGCAGGGATTTATACAGCCCTGCAGGTGTTTATTTTAATTCGGTCCCAGCTAACACACAATGCTGCAGCAACGTAAGTGCTCACCCAGCTAACACACAATGCTGCAGCAACGTAAGTGCTCACCCAGCTATGTGTGGCATAATTGATCCGCCAAAGCTCTATCAGTAAACGTGACACCCCAGACTAGATCCTTTGGGTAGTACCACTCAAGACCAGTTGTAGAGCATACCTATCTGCAATTATTGAGAGTGAAAATAGCTCTTTAACCGTTCAGAATGGAACTATATGAGACAGATTCTATATGCAGTATTTAGTAAGGATGAGTTTGTATCCTTAAGGTTGGGCCATCTCTCATGTCTCTTTATCCTGTTTGTCTTGTTTCAATGGGTATTTTCCTATGTTTTCACAGGTCTGCCACTAACAGACTAGGTTAGAGTACATGAGGAAACACTGGAGAAAAAATGAGAATGGCAGACAGAATATTTTAGTGGAGTACTGTGGAATATTTATAACACTTAAATATTTAAATAGTGCTTAAAACATGTATGGGGGGGGGGGGG
Source organism: Megalops cyprinoides (assembly GCF_013368585.1). Taxonomy (NCBI): domain Eukaryota; kingdom Metazoa; phylum Chordata; class Actinopteri; order Elopiformes; family Megalopidae; genus Megalops; species Megalops cyprinoides. Next base: position 25,138,997 of record NC_050598.1, on the reverse strand, counting down.
GGGGGTGGTTAAAGTACAAGAAATTTGCGTCCATTACCAAGGGCTTGAGTTTTGGCCACTTGGCCAGAACCTAATTTCTGACAAGTGCATGTTAAATTTAACTTATATATTAACATGGAAAAGAAATACTCAGTGAAAGAAGAAGAGCAAGAGCAACAGAGCCAAACTATTTTCAGAGCAATCTGGGACAACTTTGTTGCAAAATACCAACGCGACCGTATTTGCTGTGGAGGGGTTAATTTATTTCTGTGGAAAGCGGACATTCCAAGCGGTGTCAGCAGAAATCACTCGCAGATCTTGTTCTTCTACTGACAGTTGCTGTTTGTATTCTTGAATTGCCAACGAATACAACACTCAACACTGCACAATGTACATTCCTGTAATTAGAAAAATAAACATGTAATGGAAAAAATGTTTGATTGAAAATGTTTGCTGATGGTTAACAAGCTACTTTAATGCGCTTTTTTTGCAGTCTGCCCACCAGATTGTACGGAGTTACAATCCTCGCCGTACAGCGCTCTTTGATTGTGGGTGAGGTTCGAGATGACACCTGTGCATGCTTCACACAGTGATTATTTCCGGTAATGCTTCATTTCGTGTGTAAGAAAGTGTAATATTAAATATATAATTTAAATCAAATGATATCGCCATCACCAGCTTATGATGATTTATATATTTTAATGTTTCAACCTGCCACCGTTCGCCCTTTGGCTCTCTCCAGCATCCAGGATCATAATCACCAGCAGCTTATATTGTTGAGACATTTTACTTAAATACGCAAAACTATCGTTTTCCAAAATTTTACGGACACTGATATGAAATGATTAAATTGCTTGACATTGCACCACTGCATTCGGAGCGAAAATTAAACTGCTAATTTGCATATCAAATTGAATGGAATTCGAGGGTTCTCTTCAGCAATTTTGGTACCATTCGTGAACGGGCCTACAACGCCCTCGTGTGGTCGTTGATGTAAGATGTTCGCACGTTCACAGTTGTGTATCAGTGCAATCAAGGACCCCATTCGGTCTATTGCGAAAAAATTATCGGTACGTTTTTATAGGGAATAACGCTTATATTCGTGTTTATGTTTAGTCCGAAAATGTCGGATAACGACAAACCATACGAAAAAATATATAAGCCATGCGTCTGATAAGAGGGTATTTTGAAAGCGTTTAAGAATATCTTCATTTAAAAATAATGTTGTGCTGCATTTACAAAATTTACCACAAGTTTACAAGATGCTTGTCACTCCGCCATGGCCAACCAGAGAATAACGTAGCTAATATATCGGGGTAAATTTAAATACATCCCTAAAACTTGGACATGATATTTTCTTATGGCCTGGATTCAAAACTAAAAAATAAATCGTTGTATTCATTTCCATATTCATGTAATCTATTAGCACTGGCAGTGTCACATAAATCACAACATAGTGTGCAAATCTAATACAAAGAAAACACTTGCTAATACTAAGAATACTTAATGCCTAAGATGAGCTTTTTGAAAACTATCAGACTTACTGAATTGTTATTATTTAACTTGACTATTTTGTTATTTGATACAAATTGTAGATCAGATACAAATTGTATACTATATAATTTATATATTAAGGTATCATTTTCTCAGCATTTTTTCCAGAAGTGACAAAATTCCCTTGGATGCAAGTAACGAACTGGAATCCATCAGTAGGCCTAGTGCCTTTTACCCTTAGATTTTAATGATTTGAGCAAGCGTATTCATTATTTTTAACTCAGCATTGTTGTAAATCTCAAGTATCACCGCACCCACAGTGAAATAATGTTTCAACTCAAATTTCTGGGGAAAGCGCACTGCCCTTGTGGATTGTAGGCTTTGGTCGCCAGGAGTCGCCAGGACGTCGAGGTTACGGGCTGACAACGTCACAAAATTACGTTGCCGTAACGAAATGGCACCTTTCACTTTCCACGTTGCCGCGACGTCCGACTTGGTCATTATATTTCGTTGCGGCAACGTGACTGTGTTAGCTGGATGTAATGTTGTTTCTACCACGCCACAATGAAGGTGAGAACCGGACTGATGCAATTCACACTGTGTCCACACGATGGCAGCTAAATGATGAGTATAGCTTTGAAATACCAGTGGGGGGCGATTTGATTCGACCGCAAATCGGTTCGGACTGAACTTTGTGGACGCATTTAAGGCATGTTTTTTTTTTATAAAGACGTTAAAAACTTACAATGTCTTAATTTATTCAAACGCTAATTGACTGAAAATATTGTGTGCAGCATGAACAAAAGAATGTCTTAATTGTTCAAACGGACGACTATAGTATTCATATGCATTCAAATGAACAACAGTAAATCATATGTCCCTCTTGTCTTAACAGAAATGTTACGTTTTGTTACTTAATGTTACTAACTAATGACGTGTTAAAACTGAGTTAATATGTACATTCCTTTCCTTTTCACATAGTGAGAAGGTAAGAGAGAGAGAGAAAGAGACAGCGACAGAGAGAGATAAAAATGGCTGCCCTGCAGCCTACATGGGACTTAGCATTACCTGAAGTGACACAGCCCTGGACCTCACCTCTCCTGTTCAACACATCCATGATGCAGCCTGATGCATTCACTGGTGTTGGAGATGCCTGTTGGTTGGTTACACAGCCCAGCTAGCGCCCTCAGCAAAGTGCTCACTGGTCACCTTCTGCCTGCCAACCAATAAAGAGGAATTTAAAAAATGTACTTGTTAGTTTATTCAGTTATAGGTCATGTAGTTGACTCAACCTTCACAAATTATTCAGCAGGGTGGGATTAATTCTTATGACAAGGTAAAATGCTGGTATGTTTGTAAAAGGCCAAGGTATTCACTGAGTCATAATTATTTTGCTGTTTAAGTGATTTTACAGAAGCAGGGTGGCTAACCTGACCCAGTTTAACACCAAATGGTCTCAGTAAAAGTAGTTATCATCCAGGGAACCATTCATTTTTTTCTATCCATTAATACATTCATTATGTGAAACCTTTCATTTTGAGAGGGAGGTGATGGAAGGGCTGTTTTGCCACTCATGCATTGCAGTTCTGCATGTGTTATACATATACGTCTGCAGATGACATGGATGGCCTGAACACAAGGGCACCTTTGCGTTTGCCCACACTGCAGCAGTGTCTTGTGTATTTTACATTTTAACAGCAACCAAATATAACATTATGAATTGAATATGAACTGTCTTGTCTAGTTCACAGTGGATGTGGGTTTTTTTGTCATACTTACTTCAGTGGCAACAGATGGAGCTCTGAGCTCTGCAGGGCCATGAATCAGCCACCCTCAGTGGCATGCATGCAGGTCCGCATGTATGTATCTCAACACACTGTGCCTTGAATGGCTTGTTAGGGGCATTAAGTGGGGTCATGGTTGTCTAGAATCATTTCTATACGCTTAAAAATGAGAAAAATAATAAAATTAGCAATATTCAAAACACAAAGCCAGTTTTGCAGGCAACAAAACACTGTATGGCTTGTGCAATGTAATGCAACATTTATTGTTTATTTGTACTGTAACATCATTTTGAAATTTACAGATGTGCTTAAGATCCTTTTCCCAGCTCTCAGGGAAAGCCAAAGACTCTCAGTGGTCTTCCACTCTTGTAGTTGTCCATGAGACAGGTGACAGGTGCTCTTCAAGGTGCTGGAAAGACATTCCATCACTGTCCTCCGTTCTGAAAAATCTGCCCCCTACCTGTGAGCCAGTGAGTGAGGTTTCAGTGCGGAGTTGGGAGGCTTCCCCAGCCATCTGTCCCAAGACACCCCCCCCCCCCCTCGTGCTACCCCCTTCCCACACTGTCCCTTTGTCAGCGGTTCCTGTCCCCGCACTGGGCGTGGGGTGCTGAGGGGCTGGGGCAACCGTGGGTGCTTTCACAGGCACCTGCAAAAGGGGACAAAGGGCCAGGGATGCTGAGCCCAAAGACAGATTGATGCTTTGTGCACTGATGCAGGAGGGGGTGTGTGTGAGAGAGGGGGGGGGGGTTTGGGGGGGAGTGGAGGGGGGTTAGCTGAGATTTGGGGGGGGGGGGGTCGTCCCTCCAGTCTGTGTGAGTCCAAGCTTAAGAGGGCCCTGAAGGATTGACAGCTTATGTGGGCTGCATTTCTATACAATGATGCGGCTTTAATGGGCGGTAAACTTAGAGTGGGGCTTCTTTATGGGAGGGAGCATACGAGGGGGCTGGTGTGGGAGATCGGGGGATGACTGGTCGGGCGGCGAGGGGGGGCTATTTTACAGCTTTACTTGGAAGGGACTGATTCATGGGGCATTCAGCTCTGGGCTTGTTATTCACTGAATGCACCCAGCACAGGAATGCAGAAGCATCAATTAGAATGTGTTAGCAGATAGCAAGGCGAAGAAGAAAAAACCTTTCTTTCGCTTTTGCCTGCGGGACAACACAGTCCCACTATAGGAGGTGTCAGAGCCACAAAGCCTTTTTTGTGATTTTCTCTCCATTACATTACCAGCGCAATATGTAAGGTGGGGATTCTTTTGATTTAAATTAAGTGGAAAAACCACTAAATCCCATTTTTATTCAGCTAAGATAATGGTGTTACACTCAATAAAGGTCTCTAACTACTTATCTGTGGCTTAAAATCTCCCTCTCTCCTTTTCTCTCCACTCCCTCTGTCTCCTTCTCTGTTTAAAAGAGTGTCGCTTGTAGGCCTGACTGCCGTATCACTTTCAATTGTGTGTCTGCTTGGGCCGGCAGTTTGCGGTGTTGTCCCCCTTTTTAAAAAACAGACATGAATTAAAACAGTATCTTGTTATCTATTGTTTGTTATGGGTTGCAGGCCACCACTTCAGCCACTGAAGAAAGGCCTTCTGGGTAATGAGCTCCTCTCTAGCTTCCTGTGCCCCGAAACGAAAGAGTGGAAAGAGTGGGTAAAGAGACATCGGTGGATCAGATGTCAGGGTGACGCGTCACTCCGACTGGTCTTACTTCAGGAGCACAAACAGAAAGCAAGCATGAGTTGACAACTCTTTAGCACAGACTCAGTGGTGGAGCTTATGTATGGTACAGTTATACACACTTAAATACACGTTCTAAGTAGGTGCAGAATTATTTGTGGTGTGTGAAAAAGGATAGCAAACCTCACGTATACAACTTTATGTAGATTCAGATAGTGGAAAAATATATTCAAATAATTATGTAAAGGAACAAATGTATCCATATGCCATTCAGGTGCCTTAATCTGAAGGTCTGAAATACTGAGCAGTCCTTGGCCCACGTAAAACTGGTACTATTTTGTCATGGAGACAGCCGCACTGGAGTGATGCAACCCATTCCTTCACACGTGTCTGGAGTAATACAGCTGTCACATGTGTAGAGATGGGTTTGCAAATTCAAAAAAAAAAACTGTTTCTCACTGACGGTCTTTAGATTGGAACCTCTTGCTGAAAGGCATACTCATGAATGCGAGCAATTATGCTTCATTTCGGGCGAAATAAGGGAGATTTACATCCACTGAAAGGGAAACTAGAGTCAAACTCCAAAGAAAGTGCGGCAAATTGGTGCGACCGGAGTCGCACACGCGCACACGGCCCCTGCTGTAATTGTATAATTGCCGAACGGATCTAAATGCAGCTCCCAATTAAAGTTGCTTCTTCTGGGAGGCAATGAATTAGCGCTGAATTATGCAACGAAAATGCCTTGCATTACCTCATTGCGAAAATTGCCTCCTTCACGGAATCATTTGCACCAAAATAGAATATTTGATCAAATATGGACAGATGTCTTCATAGATGCAAGCGCTGATGTGAGCCGGGACGGCGGGGGTCGGGGGGTGGAGGGTGGGGGGTAGGTGGGGTGGCAGGCGTCCTCTTTCAGCGGTTATTGCTTCCTGCTCCGGTGTGGTGAGACACGGTACACAGGGGGAGGGAGAGGGGAGAGGAGGCTTCATGGAGCACCAGTTGATATGAGACTCCGTAACAGGCAAAGTGAGCTGCCTGTGGTGTTCGGCACAAACCCGGGCCTTCTTCTGGATTTAAAAGCCAAAGCGCACAAAAGGTCCTCTCCAGTAAATGACATGTGAACGCTGATAAAATGATACCATTGTTCTGTAGTGTGCCATGGAGATTTGGTGGTGGTGGTGATGGTTGGTGGTTGCTGGCACCGAATCAGACAGCTAACAATGACTCACAGGTTGTCTCTTACTTTGCCTCCAGGTGCTGTGCTTCAGAATGCCTGTGTTGTTTTTTTTTTACATTATTTGATTATTGCATTTATTCATTTGGCATTTAACTCTTATCCAGAGCGACTTACAACAGTTATCAATACAACTTACAATGTTATCCATTTATACAGCTGGATATTTACTGAGGCAATTGTGGGTTTCCTGTCTCACCAGGAAACACAGTCCCTTTCTGTATATGCATCTGTATACCGTGGCGTAGGAACCTCCAGATGCATCGAACACCCCTGTTTGAAAGACCACACTCAAGCTTACAGCTTGAGTTATGTGAGTATAGTAATGTACCATTAGCGTTGTTGTATTTTCACTCTAACTCTGGTGAAGAGAAATAGAGTTCCCACAGGTGGGCGGGGGAGGATGCGGGCGTCCCAGCAGAACGTCAGGGTGGCCCGGGCCAAAGGTCCGAGGCGCTGGCCCGAAGCCCGCCATGGTGGAAGAATCCCAGGGGCTGCTTCAATAGCCCAGGCTTCAGTTGCCGGGGGGAGAAAAAGGGCCGTTTGAGCTGCTGCCCAGTGGGACGGATCTGCCTGCGGAAGATCTCTTTCAGGGCCTTCTGTTTGTCTGAAGGCTGTCACAGCACATGAGTACTCCGCAAACAGCGTGAACAAGGATTTGAACCAGAAAACCAACAGAGGCTTGACAATATTGTGACTGGGGCTTGTCTTCTTAGTAGGGGCTGAATGGCCGGCCGAGACCAGGAACAAGTGCACATTCACAGGAGGATGCGGACACATCTATGTCGTTTTTTTTTTTTTTTTCATGGCCCGGGTGTGGGAGGGGGCATCGGTGAAAAGGGGGCACGGCATGAGCCTGATCTGGAGGAATGCTTGAAAGCCACCCATACCTGTGTCTGCAGTGAGCAGGGCTGATCTGTCCCTTTCGCGTCCTCCGTTTCCAAATTGGCAAGGCCACGCAAGGTCATAGTCTCCACTCCTGATGAGGAGTCACGCTGGCTCAGACAGAATGCATGGTTTGCATGCTGCTGAGCGCTAATGGGGCTGCTGCTAAGGGCATCCCCATGGCTGGGCAGACTTTTAGTGGGTAACAGTCCACGATTGCTTCAGAAAGGGGGACTGTTCTGCTCCAGCAGGATGACCCAGTGCATTGTGGGTAGAGAATAACAGACTGGTTTTTTTTACAGTAGTGTTTTGTGCATGTTTGAAGAGATGTATGGGACTATTCTTGATAGCTTAAATTGTTTGAAGTGGCAAATGGAAAATGCCATGCAAGTCATGAAAATAATAGTTTAATCATTACATATGCTGGTTCCAGCCACTGTAAAATAAAGAGCAGGATATCTGAATAGCTCTCTTAAAAGTCTTTAGTCATTATATGGGTGCCATGCTTTAACACTGCAACTCCACTTAAGATGGTCATAACACGCCCTTGTGGTCACAGAGGTGGGTTCCGCCACACCACTAGCTCTGTGCACACCTGGGTGATGTTACCTGGACACACTCCAGCTGTGTGCAGAGATTACCTGGAAACCCCCCTCACCATCACAGACAGCTCTAGGACATGGGAATTCAACACTCATGGATTATAGGATTTGATTCCCATGTGTGAATCAGTGCCCTGGTGAAAACTACTCAAACAAAAGTTATTATTAAACATTCAGAGTGAGCAAATTAAGCGTTTAAGCCATGTGCACACCTGCATCCAATTATAATAAGAAGCCTGTGAGTTTCATAGAGATTTGTAAGGCTATAGCATCTGTACAGAGCCCAAATGTCATACCAACAAGTTGGCTGTGTGAGATGGAAATGTCATACATTTCAACTGATGTAAAGATGTATGTTGTTACAATACAGGCCCTTACTTGTTGATGGGTGTCAGGAAAACGTAATGCTCATTTAGTTTCTCTTGGTCTCTGAAACCCTGAAGAACACTGATGAAATGAACACTTCAACACTGAGTTCTAGCATCAGAAATTTCTCAGGGGAATTGGAACGATCCCCACTATTCACCCTGGATATGCAATACAGTCTTAACAGCTAATTAAGAAAAAAATACATACCAATCATAGCTTTTAAGCCCATGCTAATGTTAGAACCACATGAGATATCCAAGTGACCAAAGCAGACAACGGCACGAATCTTGTTCAAAGCAATGCCCACCATTGAACAAAATGCTGTAACTTGTAGACGACACGGAATACAGACAGAAAGTTGATAAAAACAATCTGACTCCCTATTTGTGGGAATTAATAGCAACACCCCCCCCCCCCCCCTTTTTTTTGTATTTATTTATTAATCTATTTATCTATTAGGTCGTTGCAATTGGGCGTGGCTGCGAGTAACGGCGTCTCTTGGAAGTACCGGGCCAACTTTGAAGGCTCCTGAAGAGAGCGAAATGTGATGGAATGGGCTGGAAAGGACTGTGACTTCTCCATTGAAAGTGGAGGGGCACGCTGAATTAGGTTGATTTGCCTGTGAATGGAGGCTTTCCATTATTCTTGTTAGGGAGCTGTCACATCGAATGGAGAAGGCGAAAACCCGCCTTTTATCAACCTTTTCCCAAGTGAAGCGAGACAGGCAATCAATAACCGAATTCAAAAACGGGGGAAAGTCAGGCAGAAAGAAATGGGGGGTGTTAAAACGGGTATTTGTCAAGTTGTTGATGGTGGAAAAAAAAGCAAAGAATCGTTGTGATTTTGGCGCAACTTAATGACTACCATGAGAGAGAATTGGACATTAAGCCTCAATGAAGTCATTGGGACAAAAATCTAATCGCTGGGCCCTCGTATGTGAAATTGTGGAACGCATTTGACCTGATTCCATGAGAAGAAAAGAACGGAGGGCAAACCAGATTTGTGGCTTTCTAAGTTTTCGAGAAAAACAAACGTTAAGGATGTAGCAACTCTGCCTTGATGTACCTCAAGACATCCTGAATGCGTCCGCGGGATGAAGCAAAGCGAAGCTTCTAAAGACACGAGCAGCAAAGCCCTGTCATTATAGTTTTCAGTGTGAAATGGTGTCACGCTTTGGAGTCAGTTTTTTAAAGCTGCACAATGCCGAAGACCATTAATAATTTGCCCATGCGTGCCTCCTTGTTTTGTTTTCGCATTAAATGGCGTGTATAGGAAGAGTAATGGCAGAGCTTCCTCGGAGAAAACATAAAAGTTCGACTTTATCCCACTTTTCAAGCTGGGACATGCAGGTGCGGGAATGAGCCCGTAAACCAACGTTATAATTAGACTGTTGTAGTTTTACCCCAAACGCACGGTACACTGACGGCCAATGCCCAGTTCAGTATAGTCCCATGTACATTTCTTTACGTCTTAGATTGAAATCAAGGTAGTCTTAAAAATATCCGTATTATTTCAGTCATATTTATTCCATTTTATCTGGTAAATCGACATGCTTAAAAAAACAGTTTGTTGTAAATGTAGAATGAGGTGACATCGTGAAGGATTTAAATTATTACTATGAATTATTACTACGGCTGTTAGTGTTTTGGTGTATAATAATATAAATAATAATAATAATAAACAGCCAATATGTTTTCACATTTGTAAAAAGAAAAGAATTTGAGAGGACTGCGCCCTAAAACGGAAGCAAAAGTTCCCTCATAACTGCAATGTTACGAAACATTCTTCCAACACTAATAGCTCGCGATAAAAAATAGAAATATTATTTCTCGATTACTTAATCAGCGAAATATTCCAATTTTTAGAAGGAGATTTGCTTTGCTCAAATTCTAAGCACTTCCGTAGGGCGCGTGGTAACTGCAGTCAAACTGCAAAGAAGGCGAAGAAAATTTTGGTGCAAACAGCATGTACAAAACTATTTCCACTGTAACTTAATAATCTCAGAAGGGCATTTAGTGTTAAAATAGATGTATCTTTTCGTGTAGTAAATAGAGTAAATAAATAAGTTAGACAACAATTTTAGGCTAATAATATAATAACATAACGCAATTATGCTATTAACATTTGTAAAACATATTTCTGCATAAGCGTACATGTACATTTAGCACTACCACATTTAACTAATTTTGTAAAGAAACTGGGGCGGCTTTTTCGATTATGTTTTAACGGATCCTCGAGTGTTGGAACAGTTTCTTGTTAAGATGTTAAAAAGTATGATTTAAGGAAATCACAAGCACTTTCCAATAAGCTCGAAAGGTTTCCGGGATATTTAAAACATTCATCAGCCGGTTTCTACATTGATGCTTCGATTGTTTTTCCGCTGGATGGAGAAAATGAATCGGATAATTTGGCCTCATCAATCAACTTTGTAATTGATGTCCTAACTGATGGCGGTGTTATACAGTTAATTGAGCACCTTCATTGTGGCCCGTCATTGTTCCGGGAGCGCAAATGCACTGCCCAGCAACCGAACGAAGAGAGTGTATGTGTGTGTTGTGTTATGTGAGATGAGGGGAGGAGGGGGAAAGTTGACGAGGGAGGGTTTTTCACTCATATATCCTGACATTTCGTTCACCTCTGTTTTACTAAGCGGTCAGCCTATAAACCGGCAAACTCCATATACCCCTGTCATGCGAAGTTGTTTTTTCCGCTTTTTTTAAATTCACTTTTTAACGCGTACGTCTGCTCACTTTTTAACCAATCGGATTCTTCTGTGGACACAGAATCTGCGTGCTCATTATCATTAGAGTGCGGTTAAGCAAGCTGCTTTCTTAGACAATCTCAATCTAATCTCAGTCTACTGAGGCCAATAGACTTAACTGAGCTACTGAATACCTTATTTATACCAGTATTTTCCTCATTCCTCTTCTAAACTGCAGGATAACCGTGCATCTGAGGAAAATGCCCTGCAGGACAGCAAAGCAGGAAGGGTCAGACCAGGGTCACACCAGGGAGTCACACATATAGCTCCATAAACACTGCCCTGCAACTGAATGCAACACTCCGCTGCATGGACACCTGTCTGCATTGCAGTCTGCTGCACCTGCATGGGCTCTGACTGTACTGCTGGCAACCGGGCTGATACAGCAGGTGCACTGCAGCCAACTGCAAGGGATGCCATCTTCAACCCATGCACCAGCATGGCCACTGCATCTGACCAGCAGCTACCTGCACTACTGCTGTATCAGGAAAGTCTGAGTTGGGTTGGCCCTGCCTCCACCCGACACAAACAACCACACAGACCCTGTCACCAGTTTATTCCATTTCATCAATATAAAATATGATTTGGGTGTGAATACATAACAGAGAAGCCAGTGGCTTAGGCCCTGAATCAGAGCAATCCCTGAAGCCTGGCTTGTTTGATGTCAGCATCAGCCTTGCCTTTCAGCGCCCTCCTGCAAATACGTACCGCTCATCACATGTCCAGCTTTCTTTATGCATTCTGTGCCACATTCGCGCTTCAGTTTTTTAAGTGCTATACATAGAGCATAATCCACCTACACAATCTTGGTTGAACACAGATGTGTTTGCAGACACAGTGGTTTCCTGGTTCACTCAGGGACTTCACAGCAGGATATGCAGTATATGATAACAGGTGTGAGATGAAGAGAGAGCACTGCTTAAAAAGGGGAAAGGTTGCTAGGTCAGATGCTGAATCACTGAACACAGTGGAAAGGAAAGGAGTCAATAAGTGTGGGACGGGGGCAGTTAGTGTGGAAGAGGAAGGTGGTTAGTGTGGGAGAGGGGCAGCTAGTGTGAGAGAGGGGACAGTTAGTGTGGGGGGGGAGTTAGTGCTGGCCAGGGGGGTGGTTAGTGTGGCAGAAGAGCAGTTAGAAAATGAGAGTGAGAGTTCAGGAGGGAAGGGCAGTTAGAAAATGAGAGTGAGAGTTCAGGAGGGAAGGGCGGTTAGAAAATGAGAGTGAGAGTTCAGGAGGGTAGGGCAGTTAGAAAATGAGAGCGAGAGTGTAGGAGGGAAGGGCAGTTAGAATGTGTGAGGGAAAGTGCTGCAGAAGGGAGATGCTGGCTGACAGCACTGTTGGCCGTGCGGCCTGGCGGGAGCCCCGCTCGGCCTCAGGTTGCCCTGTTGCCATGGCGCCGCCCCGGAATGCAGCACCGCACAATGGCAGGACGGGTCTCGCAGGGCAGGCAGGTTTGATAACCACATTAAAGTCCCACCAACATCTGCTGAGGGGGCGAGAGAAAGCGCTGTCTGCAGGCGTTAACCTCCTGAAGCGCTAATCATTAACCCCGGGCCCTGAGCGAGAGCGGGACAACAGTCGCCGATTTGTCAGCTGCCCTGCAGAGGGATTGTGGGAGCTAATATTTTACTGCAAACAGCGTGAGAAGGGTGGTCCCCCCAGCTTTCCCAATTGTAATGGAGGCGAATATATTCATGTGGGAAACTGGAACACAATGGAGAGTGTACAAATATCCATTAGTAAAATTAAACCTTAAGCATCACCTTAGACATGTCTGACATGCCACCCCCCCCCCCCCCCCACCTCCTGACATCCGCCCTAATACCCACGTACACATTCCTAAACATCAGACACAACGTCATCTGATGTCACTCATCACACATATCCACCTCCCACATCCTCTGACAGAGAGACAAACCTTTGCTGGTAAGGGTGTGTCTTGTACAGCTGGGGGCCCCTTACAAACGAAACCACAAAGCAGAGATGTTTAATTTCAAGCTAAAACCAGAAAGAATTTCCCATGTATGAAAGTGAAAGTCTCAGATATTATGCATGACAAATATTAATGTATGGGGTCAAATCGCTGACCCTTAAAACAATACTGAAATGGTCATGCCCAGTGATTCTAGGTCCTGGTTTTCCATTTTGCATCAGATATGAAAAGTCTTCTGAATCTGTTCAAACCAATAAAATAAAAAGGCAGTGGCAGGGACAATGTCCCAATGTCATTTTCAGTACAGTGTGAGATGAAAAAATAATAATAATTTCAATTTCAGCTAGCTCTTATAGAAATATATGAGTGGCCAGAGAAGACAACAAGGAGGACAGGGAGAAGGGAGGGCATACAGAGAAGAAATAGGACTCTGCCCACAGAGAAAATGTACAGGCTCTTGGGTAATTTCACAAAGCCCTGCATGGCTTCCACTGGTTTCAAAAGCAGAGGTAATTTCTCCAAGATGAATAAGGATACAAAACAGGAGGGGAAAAGCAAATGAAAACAAGGGGGTGATGCAAGGGAGGCGGGTCTTTGTAGTCCAGAAACAACACCCTCTGTGTGTTCCCTGGAGATTAGGAGCTGCAGGAGGTGCGCTAATGCACAGGGCCCTCGAGTGCCTTCATAGAAGTAATCCCATTCAGCCCTAGCTCATTACATGGGCAATTAAGTGCATGGCGGGTGGGGTGGGGGGGTTGAGAGGGGGGGGCGAGGTGAATGCCCGTTGTGGAATTGCCCATTGGCTTGAGGACCCCCCCCCCACTTCCCACCCTCACCCCCCCACTACACACACACACACACACACAGCGCTCCTTCACCTGGACGGGCTCTCTGGACACCTGCTTCTCCTAATGAAGATACATGGCTTCATTTCCTTCTCTGGAGTTGTATCTGAGACAGAGGGCCTGTTTCAGGGCCTGGAGAGCCAGACAGAACGACACAGCTAAGTGCTCTTGCGGTACACGCAGCTGCGGAGGCATGAAAATGGGATTTTTGGGCAGAGGTAGGGGGCCGCACTTCCCTCTTATCAGAGGCTAATGTTTGGATTGGCTCCAGAGGGGAACCATATGTTACACCAGCATCTCCAGTGGGGTAATGAGCAGCAAGCACTGTAACAATTGTGGAGTAGCAAACCTGTGTACAAAACAAACCTCGTTTCATAGACAAATGCATAGTGTTCACTGCTCTGTCTGGACCGGGTAACCCTATTTTGATTTAGCCTATTAAGTCATTAATTAGATATTCCTGGTGTTGATCACCCTATGACAGGATCGTGTTGCTGAGCTATGATCCAGTTGCAAGAGATACATTTTTATTTTTCTGCCATAATTTCCTGATTCTTGTCCAGCATATGTGACTGACATCCAGGACTACACCCAATCAAACACCTCACATAAAATATAAATGCAGAGTACCAAAGGCCAAATGATGACCCTTTCCATAAGAAGGTGCCTTGGCACGTGATGTCTGCTAGGCAGGCTGCTGCTGAATTGAAACCATTACAGTCCTTCCGGATGTTTATCCTAGATTTGTAACCTGAACTGTGCAACAGGGCTTTGTGACATACACCAGATGACACTAACAGGCTTTCCCCCAAACACACCAGATATTTGGTTGAGTTGCTCCCCTGGGGCACACTCATAGTATGGGAGAGGTGTTGCTGAACATCATTCAGAGTTTGTGCTTTTCCTCTTTTGCTGCAAAGGGTGTCTGGAACAGGCGCCTCAGTGCCTGTCCAAAATTCTCACTCAGGAAATCTGCTCACTGCTTCAAAAAACGTGTTTTTAGAAAAGAAAAAAAACACAATTTCTCATAAATCTTCACCAATTTGTAAACATGCATGGTACTTTCAGTTTGAGCTGCAAAACATATTTTGAACGAAATTGTGTGTTAATTACTATACGTAGGGGCCAATTGTATTGAAATATTTGCTATAGTAATGCTGAATAAAACAATCAAGGAGATACTGCATTTCATTACAATTTACAATAAAACTAGAGTAGCACTCCACATTCATACACTACATCTGCCACTTTCAAGATACCACCTGTCTGCAGGTGAACTGGTAAAACGTAATTTCAATGGAAGGACCTCTCTCTCTGGCATACAATGAGATTGCCCGTTTGTAAATAATGCAATTACAAAATATAGCAACCAAAAAGTCTCGTCATATCTTGGTACATCTTTCAATAAGGCCAATAAGTGTTGTTCGGATGCATCCATTACTTTTGCAGTTATCCTTCTCAGACATACCCACAAACACACATTTATAGGTAATCATATAACCTCAGTTCAGCCTTCAGGTTCAATGTTTACGTACTCCGCCTTGCATTTCAATAAACCCGGGTACAGAACAACTTCCTAAACACTTTGATTATAATTTGCGCTTTTTTCCCCAACTCACAAGACTCAGCTCTTCCCAGTTTCCTGTGTCCACACAAAGGCTGAAAGGAGAAGAACAGGGACACATGGGATTCACCTGCTGATAAGCATGTGCTGTGGGGTCCAGACAGGCCCCCTGTGCCTTTTTGTGTTGTTCATTGCTCCTTGTGCTCCCTGTAGCTGTAGCTGTAGCCTCTACCCGCCCCCTTCCCCTGTGCTGTGTCTGTGTCTGTCAGCGTGCTGGTCTCAGCCCCGGCTTGTTAACGTGTTCTAGCTCATTGACTCCCCTCGCCGCCTCGGGGAGGGCTGGTGACAGCAAACGGCAGCTCCATCAGGACGCGCAGTCTGGGGCCCTGTGCGCCAGCTGCTCAGCGTCACCGAGGCACGCCGAGCAGGTTTACAGGCGGAGGATTAACAAGCACGTCCCAGGTACTTCACGCTGGGCTTTAAACCTTGCCCACTGAGGCATACAGATCATGCTTGCATTTTTTAGGGAAAAAAAAAAAAACCACAGGATTTGTTTCAATGCAGATTCAGTTCCATACGATCTTTTACGAGTGGTATGTACAGGTGTACAGTATGTGCTCTGGGTATGAAGGTGAAGTGTCTGTACATACATGTACATACATGGTAATATGTTGCAAGTGTGCATGCGTGAATGGCACTGAACATGCCAGTGCTTGTCTGTGTGCGTGTGAATACATGTGCATGCAAGTATGTCAGCATTAGTATATTTTTAATCTGTTTAAATATGTGTTAAGCCTGTTAGACTAGTAAATAGTGTTAGCACCTGTAAGTGTGCATATGGATACACGCTGTTTATGGAATGTGCTGTTGATTGTGCGTATGCATTACTGTGGGTTGGCTGTCTGTGTGTGTGTGCGCATTTGTGCTTGTGCATGCCTGATTGTGGTTAGTGTCACTTCCTGAGACTCTCTCTACTCATCTGGAACGGAGTACTTCCCTTCCCCGGGCCTTATCAGCTCACAGGGGAAATACCTGGCGCAGGTAAACATGACCCCGCAACCCCTGTGCTATCTGCCAGGCTCAAATGCAGGCAAACGTATGGGATGTTATTCTTTCTGCACCACTGAAGAGCCTTCCCCATCTTTCTCAAATGTAATCTTATCGACGTATCAGCAAGTGTAGAGGTATGTCCTGCGTTTATTTTGCATTGTCAGTGGAAAATTTTGTGGTAAATTATTTTAATACAAATGAAAAAATCATACGCATAAACAATGCATATCAATAACCGAAAGATTTGTGATATTTGCACAATATATTACATTATATCATCCACCATCTTATACCATGTACCATATCTGACCCACTGACACATATATACAACTTTTAAACCAGCAATCCCCATGACTCATATTTTACTCTACAACAGTCAAAAATACATGAATAACTATAGTGAAAAATAACAAACACTTACTGACAAAACTGTGGGCTTGATGGCATTTAAGAAACATTTAGCACCGTTATTTTAACACAGTGTTTTCGGAAGTGTCTCCCCCCCACAGTGAAACTCAGACTGCAGGGGAGAGGAATCCCTCCGCAGGAACTTGGTGTTCCCATACAGGCAGGAGGTTCCCACAGCCCCATCTGCCTCCGGGATAGGGGCCAAAGTGTTTGGGTCGCTGCTCATCTCTGTTCCAACCACCTCTGGGTCAGGGTTACCCTCTCGCCCCCTGTCCACTTTGTCCTGTCCCCCCTCCTCCCTTCCCCTATCCCAGTGTTACCTGAGCTGGGATGGGGAGTGCTGCCGCACATATGATAGATGTGGTTTCCCAGCGCGAGAGAGTGCTGCCTGTTCTTTCCCCGAGGGAGGGTTGGGGTTGAGAATTCTGGGTAGATAACCCACACGGTGCACCAGGCCACCCCAGGGAATGGGGGGGGGGGGGGGGGGGTATGTTGCTGGTCTATCTGAGAAACAGCATACCCCATCACACCTGACTGCACACTCACACTCTGTCAGCTGCACTGAGGATGATGGGAAAGTAACCCCCATAATCCAATTACCAACAACACTGTCTGCTCACCACCACATAGGCATTAGTGTGTGTACATAAACATATATGTAATACAGCAATTCATGAGAACTACAGCTTTTAATCATCTAAAGCCAACAGATACTTTTAGCCTTCCTTTTGTGAAAAGACAGAGAACAGAGGTTTCAACATGTGACTTTTTTTCTTTATGTGCAAATTGTGGAGCTGTTTTCAGATTAAAAAAAAAAAAACAGGTAATTAAGTGACAAATCACAGTAAACCTCAACAAGGCAGGGGGGTTTCCTGAAAATGGCCTGCATGATAATCAGAAGTCATTTAAAAGAATGCTTCCTCATTCATACAGAAATAGACTTACTGAGATGAACAAAAGAGATAACATAGGCCTTGGGGACATCAGAAAATCTAGAGCAGCGCAAACAGTGCTTAAGTCAGACCTCCAAACATGCCTTAGGACAGGTTGGCTGGCTCGTTACAGCTGCCAGAGCGTCATACACTGCTGGAGGGAAACCTGAGAGGAACCTTGACACAGCTGTTTACTGAGATACAGGCAGAGGGGAGAGATTCCACACTGCTACACTGATCCTAGATCTGTGACAGCTGATTCACCGCCCCACCTGTTGGCCTGTGTGCAAGCACTCCCCGAGAGTTCTCAAACAACGTGCTCATCGTGTGACCAAACATCCGAGTTTATCAATGGCAATTTCCCCTACAACACAGCAAGCCTCTCTTATAAAGGAAGTTAAAGTCACCAAAAAGGGAAACGTGTATCATGTTCTGTGAAACTGAGAATGAAAGGCAAATATGACAGACGACCATCAATTTGACAGTTGAGAGTTGTAATATGGCAGAATTTTTAAAGTCACTGCATATGTAACACAATCTGTAATAAAATTATTTTCTTTTTGGAATGATTATAAATATTTAAAAAATGAAGGTTAATTTAAAAGAGTGTTCTCCGAGGACACAGGGACACCCAGTATACCAAGGTTTTACGCACAGCACAGTTTTGACAGACACAAGGTGACACTTTTTGCCAAGATCGAGATCGGAGCATAGACAGCCCACGGACCCGCTGCTGGTGGGAGGAAGAAGTTGCAGGAAGGGCAGGTTAATATCACTGCGGTCTGGCAACAACAGCGTTATGAAAAGCTGCAGCTGTAATAACTTCTTTGTTGGGACCTTGGAGGAAAACCACATCATTACTCATAGAGGTGGCCAATTTGCTGGTTGGCATGGCAACCAGAATAGGCTCAAGACAGAAGCAAGACTGGAATCTCAATGCGAGGACTGGAAGCCAAGGAGAGCAGGTTAGAGGAGGAAAACTTCACAGAAGTGGCCCAGTAATTTTCCTATCCTTTCAGCAAAGTGTTTCACACTGACATTAATGTCAAAATACATGGGCTTTACTTGTCAAAATACATGGGATGGATTAAAAAAAAAGAAAGAAAAAAAAAAACAGCTTACTACAACTGGATTCACAGATGGAAAGATTTGGTTTAAATTTACAAAAGTTTTAGTTCTAAACATCAACAAGCAGACTTCAGATAAAACTAATAATAATACTATTACTAATAGTAATACTACTACTAATACTAAAGACAACCGTTCCCATTAAGTGCCGTGAACCCCACAGTGTCCACACACCCTGGCTGTGTGCTGTGGAAGTATGCTGCTGTAGGTGTGCAGAAATCAAGCAGGTCTTGGGGCGGGCAGGTCAGCCGCAGGCGGTCAGCAGCTGCCACCTGGCCCGGGTCCCACGATTCCCAGGCTTTCGGGGGGATTGACAGGCCAGTAATAAAATCAGGCGCCCCGGTTGAGCTGTGCGCCGGCCATTGTTCCCCGCTCAGACCCACTGCGGCTGTTTACTTTCTCCCATATGCATTATTCAACGGCACAGGGGGCTGGAGAAGAGAGGCCCCATTCAGGGCTCCTCTTGCCCTGGTTTTGTTTTGCTAATTTTCAATTAAAATAAACCATCTCGCCTGAGGGGAGAGAGAGGGAGAGAGAGAGAGAGAGAGAGGGAGAGATGAGACAGGAAGAGAGTGAGAGAGATAAAGAAAGTGAGTGTGACTGAGAAAAAAGAGTGAGTGGGAGAGGAAGTAAAAAGGAGTGTATCTACGCAGTGGTATCGGAGATTACTGACCTGCTTACATAAATTAGAACAAAATGCTTCCTTTCTTGTGTCAATGATTTCACCAGCTTGTTTTCATATTAATCAAACACAGAGTAAAGTGAAGCTGGTCTGAACTGAGCAGTAATTACTGACTTTGTCTGAAATGACACAGACTACTACAAACAAAGAAGCACTGAGAAAATGGAGAAGAACGAGGAAAGGAATCTTTCAAAACAACATTAATACATTCAAATAAGCCCAGACATGGAGAGTTTCTGAGTGTAAAAGTGGAAATTGACTCTCAGAAGCAGATGTCCTACACTTCTGTTTCTTTTATGCTTTTTACTTTCAGGTGAAGATTTAAATGCTGTGGTGACAATGACAGAGAGCTCATTAAAAGCTGCTAGCCGTGACAGCGCCGGGCTGATCAATAAGTGCACCCATAGCTTTCCCGTTGTTTTTCTCACGCTGGAGGGGGCTGTGGACAGATGCAGAGATGGTGGGGAGTGAGGTTAAAGATTCACCTCACATCTGTCGCTCCAGCAGGGGCCGGAACTTCCGCTCTGACCCCCCCAGCCCCCGCCGGCCTGCTGCCCTGCCGCCCTGCCATCCCCCGCGGTAACAGTGGTCAGATGTGCTGAAACCAGGGACTGGGGATGCCCTGCAGGTGATCTAATCCTGCCCGCATGTCCTTACTCGCCCCTGTCAGCCCAACCCTTCCAGAGCATCACCTTCACTGATACACAGACAGCAGCACTACTGGGCCACCACTTGCCCCACAAACCACAGTGCTTGAGGTCACAACTCTGGAGTGTCGCCCCCCCCCACACACTCCGCCCCCACCTGTCTCCACAATGTCACCTGATGCACGTGAAAGGAAGCTGATGAATGCTGAGAAACCCGATCCAGGCTCTGCTGTGAGATAACATCCTGCCTCCAAACATATTGACTGATCTGGGAACAGTTTGTTCAGGGGAGAGTTGCTGTCCACACACCCCTCTCCGGTTCCTCAGCACAGGCCTTGCACCTGACCTCTTATTTCACAGATGGTTTCGTGGCAAAGGGCCCTCTCTGTCTCGTAAAAAACGGCGGCCTGAAGTGCGGTAAACCCGGGTGGCCTCCGCCACACTGTGCACTGCCTCCATGTTGCGGGGTGACCAAATCAGTCGTCCAGAAAGCGTGGGTTAACTGTCTCCTGCTGATCCCGGCACATTCCGTCCGCCCCACCCCCGCCGCTCTGTCCAATAGAGGCGGCGCTCATACGAGCACTCGCAAACTCTGCTGCGTGTCAGCGGCTTACTTCCAGATTTCTACTGATCAGGGTCTCATGTTTCTCACACCTATAGCAGCTCTGTGGGTTTCAGTGTCATTTTTCTGAAAACGGCATGGCTGTCTGTGATGTACAGGCTTTAACTTCTGCCATGAAGAGACTGTCAGAGAAAGCTTGTACAAAAAAGTACAAAAAGAAAATGCCTTTTTTTAAGTGACTGAAGATGAATATACATTAATTAACTGTAGAACAGAATATAGTACAGCACATCATCAAATTGGTTAAGTCTATATTGGACTGCATGTGTAAAGACAGGCATGATCTGCAAACAGGATGCTCTCTTGAAACTGAAACATTAAGTACTTCTCTAAACACTGGAACATGATGTCTGTTAGAGGAATATGATTACATGGAATAAGCTCTATCTTATTCTTTTTAATTTGGATGAGTTCTCTTTGTGAAAATTCAGGCTGATAGCCAAACCAAATTAAACGAATGAATAGAAGGCTATCAGCAGTATTTTTCTGTTTGAAATCTGTGGTTATTTGTAAGAGCGCCTTAAAAACCAATTACCAGACTTGAAATGGGCTTTTTTCCGATGAGAACCGGTTTGTGGGGGTGGGGGGATAGAGGCTGTGGCAAAAATGTCGAGGGCTTCCTCAGGTGTTCGTGTGTGTGTGTGTGTGTGTGTGTGTGTGTGTGTGTGTGTGTGTGTGTGTGTGTGTGTGTGGGTGGGGGGGGGTGGGGGGTGGGGGGGGCATTAAAGACATAATCATGCGCTCTCAACTTTCCATTTCCAACTTTCCGATTTCAATTTGCCGTTTTCAGAGTGGTACCTCATTTACTTTCGCCCGGTCCCTTCAATGCGCCATTGTTGCTGCTCCCGAGATCCAGCGCTTCCTCTCTTAGCTCACCTCGGCGTGAAATTGGTTTAATGAAGCTGAATGGCACGAAGCTCTCACAACGCGGCGGATTCCAGCAGCACCGCTCCGCTTTCTTTTTTTTTTTTTTAACCTCCTGATACGCTCGCATTTCAGAGCCAATCTATAACGCGGCACACAAAAGATTTATATCTCGCTCGGTACATCAGGAGATGTTACGGTCCCTGTCGAGACCTCAGCGGTAAGTCACACGTCTAGGAAAAAAAAAACAGGAGGGGCAATTAAGTTCAGGGCGTGCTACATTTCGAATCAATGACAAATGAGAGCGTTAAAAGCCGTTTAACGGATTTCTGCGGTAGAAATGCGCTGTTCCCCCCTGCGCTAAACGCAGAGTAATTACGTGTATCGAGAGGCGAAAACAATCTTCAAACAACGTACTGCTCTCTGCATCTCCTCCAAACTGCCCCTGTGAAACCGGTTCTTATATTAGGCCTACATGTTCCTCATGGGTGTGGTGATAATCGGGAAGGAAGTGCCGTGGCTCGGTTGTAGGCCTGTGTGTGTGTGGCACATCATGTTAATATGATACCTGAAGTGACATCCTGTACTTCTCTTTCCCTTGACAATTGAATGGCAATGTATCTGTAACTAAATATTCTTTTGTTTCACTGTTTATGATGCTAGGGAAAAAAAGATAAACTTGGATAGTCATGGTGAAGCTGTAACACAAAGCTCTACGGAGCCGCAAAGCAGTGTATTCCCACGCCTGAGGTATGGATTTGGCAGGTAAGAAAAGCTCCGTTGCCGGTGCTTGTAGGCCCAGTGGGAGAAGAGGAAATAAAAAGAAGTTTCCCTGGTAGCCTCAAAATTCACGTCACCTGCGGAGAACAGAAAAGAGTATTTTTAAATGACATCCTTATACTGACAGAGGTACACACAGAAGTGTACAAAACACTTTTTATGCTAAATTTTTTTTCCGGGTTTGGAGGATATCCATCGTCTATTCAGCATGTCAAACCGTGGGAGTGAACCAGCATGGCCTTTCAGATACTGAAGCGGATAGAGCTAATGTACAGAAAGGTGCAGGTTTGCAGGTTTGCACAGTTGCAAAACAACATCAAATTGTCATCTTCCTCTTCATGAACATGAAATGTAAGCAAACAGCCTCCAGCTTTTGATAGGAATACAACACTCTCTCACGTCATAAACTTTCCTTGCCACCATCAAGTGGTTTGTCCCCAAGGTCCGGTAGAACACAGCAGTGAACTGTTTGAACTGTTTTGACCGTATCTGCCCCCCCCCCCCCCCCCCCCCCCCCCCCCCCCCCCCCCTCCTCAAAGGGAGACGAGAGCAAAGTGCAGAGCAGCGCAGGTGACGACTGAGCCAAAGAAGGCGTTAAGCTCAAGTGTAGACGATCTGGCATCTGAAAAACCTGATCTGCACGGGAGCCAGGCTGGTAAGATTAGCCGTGTGCCACCAGGCAGCGCTATCGTTTACAGGTAATTACCCGATTATCAATAAACACTGTCGTCAGGGGGAACAATGCAAAAATAAAATTAAAAAAAAATTCTCGACAGGCTGCACCCAGCTCCTGTTTAAATTCCTCTCTGAACAACAACACTAATCCTACCCTCTCTGCGTATTAGTTCTCTTTCTGTGCACCTCCGGTGTGGGTGGCCATATCAATGTAACCGGAGGATTAAAATATAAGTGACTTAAACTGTCCGTTCCAGTACCGTGATAGCGATATATTATGTTCTTGACATTGGCTTTATTTTAAAATATGTGAATTATGAGATGCAAATGAAGCGGAATACAAGTAAGTGTCTCTCAGCACTTCATTCTGATGCTTGTAAAAGTGCCGCACTAATATTTAAACTGGGATAATCAAGGCCTGACAGTTGTAAACATAACTGTTTGAGTAGATTTCCTGAATACATTAGCAGGTGTATTCATTATCTGATCCCCTTTGAAAACATTCAGTTTGGATTTTTACATATCTCCTCTCTATCTTGTTGCGAAACACTTGAGTGTTATGAATGGAAATTTTCAGCGAGCTGTCTAATGAAATATTCTACATGCAGTACTGCAATAATCCACAGGTAGGAGCCAGAGAACCGTTCTGATCGTTTATGCCAGCACGCATCCCTTGTGAAGTCAGGGTCTGTGATCTGTTTGGCCACTGGCCATTTCAATCCCAGACAGGTGAGAGGGTTGTTTACAGTAAGAGGTGAGGAGAAAGTCGATCTTTAAGCCAAACAGATAGGCAGGACAAAAGAGACATGGAATGAGTGTTTAAGCTGCTCTGATAAAAATTGAAAGCAAAAGAAAACCACAAGTTCCTAGATGAACTTAGAAATGAAAGATCAAAGGAATGCACACGTGCCGTGTGTCACACCATCTTTGTCCCATCCCACACATATTTCAGCAGGGTGGACTGACATTATGAAGATTGCCTGGCCCTGAAATTTGCCAGTTTTCCAACTTGACAGTGTAAGGGAACAGATATGAGATAAACAAGAAAACCTAACCTGTCAGTGCTGGGTCCCGGGCTGAAAGAGTCTCTAGACAAAGTCTCCGCAGACCTCTCAATGACAACGTACTGACACAGTCAGAGTCCTGAATGGACACTGATTACCCTGATGCAGGCCAAGCCCAAAGACCACATCACATCATCTGTGGACCAGCCTGTCGAGTCACACAAGCTGGTCAGCAGCACCTAACCCAAGAGGGCCTTGTAGTCATCCACACTCAAACCTCATGGGTGCACCAAAACCACCAGAGGCTGCACCCATGGTCAGATAATGAAGTGTTCATGGGGGGGAGGGCAGGGACAGCTTTACTGTGGCTCACCACATTCTGCTGATGCACAGGAAGAACACACATATACACACACACACACACACACACACATATAAGTACACCCACACATGCAGATACAGACATACACACACACGTAAATACACATACAAATGTACATGTGCACAGACACGCACATGGGGGGTGCTGTATATCCTAGCTTTTCTGGGACCATGCAACGAAAGCTCTTCTAGGACCATGTAACAAAACCAGAGACACACACAAACACACTCACAGGGAGTGGGGCTCAACGTTAGCATTCAACATCTAAGCTCAGATGGCAATGGGAAGCACAGGGGGGGCTGAGAGGGTGATCACAAATTAGGTGGATTCGTAAACACTAGCACACCACCTGCATCCACAGAGTCATCTCTGTGAGCTAATCCCCACAGCTCAGCAGATAAAGCCGCAGCAGAACGCAAAGGCATTCAGCGTTCTGATATTCGTTTAAAGGGCCAGTGTCTTTTTTTTTATTTCCTCCCCCAAAGGAGTCTCTCCACAGAAGGTGTGCTAGCCCCTGTGCCTTTGTTGGGAGCATTTCTGGCCCATCCTTGTTCCCGCGCATCTCTCTCCCTCTCTCTCTTAAGGCTGCAGCAGATGTGGTTTGAACAATGGGAGGTAAATTGCCGGGCTTCCTCCAGTTGAGTGGCACCAAACAGCCCTGCACAAGGGCCCCATGTTCACAGGATGGGATTACACACACAGGACAGGCATGTAACATGCAATTACTCTGCCACCTCAGAGCATGCGGTAATCACAAAGCCCTGTGCAATTAAACTCGGAGGCAGTGACACAGGCGGCTTTAAATAGAGGCCATTACAGTGTAGGGTGTCACGGAGGACGATTCATGATGCCTGCATGATGACGTTTTGTTGTTGTGTTGTTGTTTCTTCCTCCCCCCCGGGCTCACCTTGGCGAAGTCTTTTGCAGCCATTCCTACGGGCGTGTGAGAGAACCTCCGTGTGCACCGACAGCATGCGCATGTTTGTCTGCATGTGCGTGTGTGTGTGGGCGTGAGCGCGGAGCCATGTCTGCAGGGCGAGGTGGAGGGCGATGTTTGGAAGCAGGGCTGCTGTGTCAGTCAGGTCCTGACTTGAAGCAAACGGAGGAGACAAGCCACACCCAACGAGGACTTCTGGGGGCGAGAGGCAGCCCGAGCGAGTGAGTCCCTGTGTGTTTATGTGTGCGTGCGCGTAGAGTGCATGTCTGAGGGCGTCCTTCCTTTTAGACATGCGTTTTTGTGTGGATTTTGTGTTCTGTGATGAAAGCCGTTCATGCTCACAGACTGAATGAGTTCCTTGAGATGCCTGTACAAACTCAATCCACCGTGCATATTACATTTCAAAAGCAGATTCTTTTATAAATGATCAGGTGATTGTGACAAATGACAGTCGAGCCCCTCGGTATAGGCCATAGATCCATAGGTCACTATATGTAAGAGAGTCAGGGACACCACAACAGTCACCACCCTGGGACTATGCTTAAGTCTGCCTTCAGCTCATCTAGCCCCTTCGACAGAGATGCTGAACACCACGCCGTGTAGGCAAACTCAAACAGCGCATTACACAGCCCAAGGCTCCAACACCATGCCCCTGAACTCACAACAGCACCACGTCTCTCCAGATTTCTGTACCTCGATGTCTTCCAGAGGCTTCCATAGGTCAAGCCAGCTACACTGTGCCTAGCCATCCACCCTGCGGCTTATTCAACTGCTGAGTGGGAAATCACCTTAGCACATTAAAACAGAAGAGAAATGAAAACTAACAAAAAATGGCCTGCTGTGTATGGCCTGTTATATTTAATGGGGCACAAACCAGCAAACAGGTAAGTGCAGTGCTCTCCTCATCCTCCCCATTGTCACAGTGTGGCCCAACACAGAGAGAGAGAGAGAGAGAGAGAGAGAGAAGGAGAAAGAGAGTGTGTGACCTTTCAGGTGAAGGTAGAGAAAAAGAGGTAAAAGAGAACAGGTGAGGAGGGAGGAGCCTCTCAGGAGCAAAAGGTTTGCACAGCTGTGTGGTATTTCACCCCACCCTGTAACCAAAGCCCAGAGGAAAGACTGCTGCTGGCCCTCTCCATTTCACTCCCTTTTCTTTCTCTCCACCCACCTTCCTCCTTCTCTCCATCATGTTCTCTTTTTTCGCAGAAAGTGGAGAGGGCTGCGTTTGTTCAGGTGAGCAGGGATCAGCCCTGGCTGTAACGCGGGGGACTTGAAAGTCTGGTTTTCCCAGTGCAGGCTGCCTCACCTGGAGACCGTGCCGAGAGAGAGAGCGAGAGTCAAGAGAGAGAGGAAGGAGGAAGGAATTAGCCACCCAAAACATCCGAACCCCTTGTGTCTCATTTGGAAGAGTGAAGGTGTTACCCTAAAACATTTTCTGACTGATATTGGGGTATAGGCTGAGGGACTTGCTTGCACTGTCTGTAAAGTTGAGACACTTGCGGAGCTCTGATGGGAGGAATGGACTGAGCCTCAGCCAGGGCCAGCCAATGTTGGCTGTCACTCGAGCAGGTGGACCACGTGAGACAGACAGAGAGAGGGAGGTGGAGGAGAGGAGGGGAAGGGAGGGGAGGGGAGGGAAAGCCGGAAAAAAAATCAGGAGGGAGGGAGAGCCAGACTTGGGTGTGGAGGCAGGAGGGTACAGGCGCTAGCACTCGGGGGCAAAAGTTTACTTTGAAGGCAGGGACTACAGGTAAGTTAACCTGCCGTGCTCCACGGCCTCACATGTCTGAATTGGAGCTGCACGTCCCCGAGGCCTCGAGATCAGGCGTTTCCTATGAGCTGGCACCCCAGTCCTGCCAGAGACGGGGGCAGGCACACAGCACGAGCTCAGTGTGTGACTAACATGCCTCCCACCCAAAAATCGCCAGTGGCAATGTATGTCTATTACATTTTCGAGCACTGAGTGTTCATACCAGAACCGCGCACAAGCCATGCCAGAGAAATCAGACCAAGCTGGTTGATCGTATAGCCCAGGGAAACTCTCACTGTGACAGCAGGAACAATATGGGATACAGCACTAGCTAAAATGGAAAAGGTCTCCTTTTTTGAATTTCCCCAGGGTGGAGGCCCCATAAGACCTACTCTGTGGCTCTGGTATCTCAGCTTTACTCTCTTCACAACCTTCTCTTATATAAACTTATTATTCACTCCTGGCCACAAAATAATCAAACAGGGCTCGAACAACTATTGAAAACAAATGACTGCAGGCACATAACATTGGCATATTAAAGCTGGCTCAGTCTGCATGAAAATCACGTTCTGTTTTGCTGAAGGGGGGCGGGGAGGCTGACTTCAGCCAGACAGGGGGCCCTGCAACAGGTCACTGCTGAGCGGTCACCAAACAGCAGGGGTGGCGGTGATGTCATCGCGATTCCACTCGGGCATAAACAATGGCTGTCTCCGGGCGGAACTCAGCCAGGGACAGAGAGAGAGATGGAGGGAGGGAGAGAGGGAGAAGGAAAGAGAGAGAGAGAGACGGAGTGAGAGAGAGTGGGAGAGAGGGAGGGAGGGGGAGGGGGAGGTGGGAGAGGGACAGGCAGAGAGGGAGGGAGAGGACAGTCGGGGTATGGGGAGGGAGTGGGTGAGAGCCACAGGCCTCAGTGACTTGATTATTCTTTCCCTCATTCATAAAACTGCTTGCTCAATTCCTCACACACTCTCTCAATCACCCACTTTAACTCTAATTCACTCATTCACTTTAACTCTAATGCACTCATTCACTCTAATTCCCCCATTTCAAATAATTTACTCATTCATTTCATTTCTTATTCATTCACGTTAAATTTAGCTCACCGATATCATTTTTTTTTTCTAGCTTTAATTCACTCACTCACTAATTCACTCATTCACATTAACTCATTCACTCATTCACACTTGTTCACTCACTCCTGCATTCTTTTGTCCTTGCACTCACTGTCTTTCTCCCACCAACCCATTCTCCAGCTCACTCTCAAATCCACTTACTCTCATCGTTCACACGCTCACCCATACTCCAAAGATTCAATTACTGTCAGTAACTGTCACAGAACAGAACACAGAAATTAAGCTTAAATCCCCCACCAGCACCACTACCTTCATCAGTTTGACTAATGTGGATGAAGCTTTCTGACATTTATGAGGAACTTGTTCATATACAGGGGAACTAGTACAGGGAAACATACACACACACACACACACACACATATACACACACACGCACACACACACACACACACAAAGATGGCTGCCCTCCACCCAAGGCATGCAGGTGCACTGATTACATGCAGACGGGTGGGGGGGGGGGGGGGCGTGCAATGGAGGCAGGAGAGTCGCCCCCCCCCCCCCCCCCCCCGTCAGAATGGTCCCTGCTTATCTAATTACACAAAGGCAGAAGTAACGAGCCTGCAGCTTCTCTCTGTGGCCCAGGTGGAAGGGAAAGAGTGCTGGGGAGCTTTTCCTGATTGCCGCTGGCCACCAGTAATGGTGCCCCCGGGGGAGAAGCAGCACCGCACTGGGGCTTTGGGGGAGAGGAGGGAAGTGCTGGGACGGGCTTGGGTTTCAAGGAAGCGGAGCCCATCTACAGGTGTCCCGCCACCGCCGCTCCTACCTTGGGTGTTTGAACCCTTTGCCCCGACCCCCCGTCTCCTCAACCCGAATGCCATGACAGGCGGTGTCTCTGCAGTGGGGGGGGGGGGTCGGGGCCGGGTCCCGCGCGGGGAGGGTCCCCTCGCACATCGCTCCCCAGTGGCGTTAATACAAATGTGCAATCTCTCCACCGCGGAGAAAACAATGCTGGAGCAATGCTCGCACTTACAGGCGACCTGCTCCCGTAATCAGAGCGGAATCAGTTCAAGTGTTGCGGGGTCTAGGGGCACGTGGTCTGATTGCAAGGTGATTTAAAATTGAGGAACAGGCCTGACTTGGAAAAGAAACTACAGCGCTGACGGATGCTAGAAGCCAATGGGTAGGCTAGCTTTTCATAGACCCACTGCTCAGAAGCAACTCTTTGATATGTTTGGCAGTAGATTAGGATTATTTTGATGCAATTCAAAACATTTATTGACAAATAACATTACCAACATTACTTTCATGTGTTACTGAAATGGCATGTTTCCCCTAGCACCATCCGAGCACATTTTTACATCAAACAATACGCTGCATAAAACTATGACACATTCTTATCATTGAAGAATAAAAAGTTTCAAAAGGTTCAGAAATGCAAAAGCTGTGACTACAGCCTTTTCATGTATAAAAGAATGGGCCTGACGCCAAAGTTCAAACAGATGAACTTTCATGGCTGCGCTTTAGTGATGTAGAATTTCCTTTTGATTTATCCTTACGTTAATCAGCTCAATCGTGTGCTTACTGCCTGTAAGAAGGTCAAAAAAGAGCGATGGCTGTAGTGTGCTGCATATAACATTGCCTTACATACAGTAATGCAAAGTAATGTTTACTGGTGGGAATGTGCAGTCAATGGATTTGTACTCTGTGATCCAGAAGCATCATCTGAGCTATGGATCTGCTACGAAGATCTGCTTTATGTATATCTGTATTTATAGAAATCAGGTCATTCATTCAATTGTGGTCAGGTCTTGACCACATTTTCCCTTCAGGCATGTAAGGCTCTCTCCATTTGGCCCACATAAGATGAGGAAGGCACCCAGTGAGCCGGCTTCCTAACCCATTTTGTTACAGAGAGAGGGGGGGGGGGGGGAAATGAACTCGTGGTAATAAAAAGGTGGGAAGGACGAGTTTCATATGACTGAAGGGTTTTCAAATGGTAAGTGTGTTTGGTGGGGGGGGGGGGGGTTTCTACGTGGAGCAGGTTGTCAATGGAGCCATTCTTTGAAGTTCACCTTGAATCTCTGAGGGGAAAGAGGAGGAGGAGGAATAAGCAAGGGGTCATTTCAAAGTGGAACTGGGGCTCTGGAATTCGTGGGACGGTGGCCTGGGGTGACAGCAGTCGTGTCCATGGCTCCGGGGCATCATCTGGTTACTTTCATGGCCAAAGCACCTGAGTGGAAACCACCTCACACAGTCATCTGAATGACAATAAGCTCTGCGCTGGGGTCAGCATGAGATACGGTTCGGCCACCAGCACAGACAGGCTAAAGCCTGGTCTGTTTACAACAGTGGAGAGTAGATCACTTTTAAAGGAAAACAAAGCTAATAATATTGTTGCTTCTAATATTGTTGACTCTGTATGGTTTCTCGCTTGTGTTGTATTGTACCTCACTTGTAAGTCGCTTTGGATAAAAGCGTCTGCCAAATGAATAAATGTAAATGGAATGTAAATGCAAAGCAAGAGAAAACTTTCTCCAGCTTTGATGGAGGGACCAAGATCAAAGCATGTAATGGAAAAAGCTGTAGGACAGAAAACCACAACAAATGTATTCTAGAAGAATCTCAGGGGAGGTGCTTCCATCGAACAGCAGACTCCTCTCACATTAAAAGGTCCACATTGAAGCTGTGAGGGTGAGAAAACCAGCATGGCTTCCCTATGATATTGTCTGCCACTAAAAACAGATTTTCTGTAGTGGAGGCAGGCAGGGGACAAATGTAGAAAAAAATGTGAGCTGTATTTCAGTTAAAGAAAGAAAAACGTGTGTAAAAGACATGCAGACCTCTAAAATTAATATTGCTGATCTCAACACTGTTTGGCCCTGGCACTATAACTTTTTCATGCCACTTTATTAGATGAACTGTGTAAGCCGCTCAGGATGAGAGTGTACGTTAAATAACAATAACAATAACAGTAACGTAATGTAAAATAGTTTTGTGGGTTGCATGGCTATCACCTTCAAGTTTCCTATACTTTTTTTTTTCCTCTACTGGGCATCAGAAGTTTGTGTGGCCCATGGCCCGGGAGCCAACTATGCACAGAGCAGAGAGAAGCGGGGGGTGGCGTAGGGGCTCGGGTGGGGGGTGCATGGAGTTTTGGGAGGTGAGTGGACCTCTTTAGCCCCTAGTAGAAAGCCCCCCCCCATCCCCTCCTGCCTACGCCACTGCCCTCTCCTCCCCCCGCCTTTGTGTGCCCTGAGCCCGCCCCGCCCCCTTTTGTCACCCGGGCATTCCGCTTTGGTTAGCGCACACAATGGGCACTCAGTGGTGCTCGGCCTCCTGACTCTGCACTCTGCCCGGGTGCTGGGAAGCGGGCAGGCATGCGGAGGGGAAGGGGGGGTGGGGCAGGGCTCCAGGGGTGACCACTAGCCCATGTGACTAAATGCCACCCGGGAACCCTTTCGGCAGCCTCCCAAACTGTCTCATCAAAAAACAAACAACCAAAAAAAAAAACACTGTCCCATTAGGCGTGGACTGAATGTACCAAAACAATTGTTGTCCAATCTGAGGGAGCCTTCGGCTCAGATGAAATGCTTCTGCCACAAGGGATATTACAGTTTTTTTTTTTTCATGTCAAAGGTGATACTTAACACAGTTGGTTGCACTACCAGCCTGGAATTTTAAGGTCTGACTTTATTATTTGTCTGAAAATCCAC
Organism: Megalops cyprinoides; assembly: GCF_013368585.1. Classification (NCBI taxonomy): domain Eukaryota; kingdom Metazoa; phylum Chordata; class Actinopteri; order Elopiformes; family Megalopidae; genus Megalops; species Megalops cyprinoides. The sequence continues at coordinate 25,107,227 of NC_050598.1, read as the reverse complement.
AGCGTAGCAAGAAATACTTGATTCAGGCAATGAAAGGGTTTTCACTCCTTTTGATTAATGAATCAAGGTTCAGCCTTAATAAGACAGAATCTGGGTGTTAACTATGGGTTTGGGTAATTTTTTTCATCAAATGGTTGTTTTCCTAGTACCCCTCTGAGGATTTTAACAGCTCAGATGGAACATTTACAAGCCAACCGTGCACAACAGACCACCTGTGTCTTGATTACATAGCATTCAGTTAAATATACCTAATCTCCTCCATGGATACTTGTGGCCAGAATATCATAACTACAGCAAGCCTCTTTCTCTTTCTCACTTTTTTTTATACTGTACAGCTGCAAGCCACACCTGCACTTTTCCTTTCCTCTGTTCAGTAAAACCCGACAACTGAACGGTCAACAGAGGAGGAACAAACAGCTCCCTTAGATCATTAACATCCAAATTCCTTTGCTATAGTAAACACAAACATCTCCACCCTGTTCTCACACACATACACAATCGAACGCGTGCATGCACACACATACGCACACACTCTGCGCTATTTACTCAAGTTAAAACAGGTTCACTCTATACACCAGCGGTACGTATATTCAGCATATAAATGTATGGCCGGCACTTTGGCAATCGGTCTCACAGGAACACATGCCTTGGCACATGTATGATTTTCTATACGCGTGTCCATCCAGGCACGCGTTCAGAAATGAAGTACAAAAAATACATGTGAGCAGGTCCGCACTGAGGACTGATGAGATGGGTGGTGTGAGTGGGCACTGTTCTTGTGGGGAGGAGTAGAGACAGGGACAGGGATGGTGAAGAGGAGGCAGGGAGGGTGGGTTGGCAGTTTGAGACCCAGCCTGTACACCTATAAATCGCACCACGATGACATCTTAAAGCACAGACTGGCCTGGTTTCATCACCATCTCTCTCACTTTCGGTTCAGGGGTGGGGGTGGGGGGGTGCTGGGAGGGGGGGTGCACTGAAATGTATGCAAATGGCCCCCAGAGGGGATACGAATTTTATGGGTTTAGAATTTAGTTCAGCCAACCCGAATAATCAAATGTGGGAACAAAAAAAGCACCCGCTCCCCCAACCTCCATCCCACATCCACCCCCCCCCCCCCCCAAAAAAAAAACTGCACACACAAGAAGAACTCAGTGCACACTCTCATTAGGATCTCCTTACGGGGCAAGCGCAGGGGGGGTGGGCTTGATCAGGCAGAACTGGCTGCTCCTGATTACGACACCATTTTCCCAGCAGGCCACCCTGCCTCATCCAGCGTCGCCTGAATATGCAGCAGCCGCCTGGCCAATCCCGTGCCCGCTCCCTCACACGCCTAATGACAGAATTGAGGTGATTTGAGGTAATTTCCACAGTCTTTTTTACTTTCTCTGGCTGAGGTCTGCGTTATGTTGTTTTTTTTTTTGTGTGTGAGTGTGGGTGGGGGTGTGGGTGGGGGTATGGGGGGGGGGGGGGGGGTGGCTTGGACATGCAGGGGGGCGAAAAGGTGTATGAGCCTAAATGAGAAGCATTCTGCTGTGCGGAGATACTCAGGAACAGTCTGTCTGTACTATGCTCGTGCAGAACACAATGACTGCTCATAACTCATACATCTCTCAGATAACATTTACAACACAAAAAAGACACATGTATTTGATGAATCTAGTCTAAACAAAAGTATAATTTTAATTCTAATACAACGACTTTATATATAACTAACTCATACATATGACTTACATTTAGAATGATTCTTTATGATTTTTCTATACCTGTAACTTTCATATTAAAATTACCAGGAAAATGAGCATTGTGTTCATATGAATTATGGAATAAGCTGCTGGGTAAGTTTTTGGCAAGAGAATGATCATCCTTGTTTGTGCCGTAAACACATCTTTGCAATATAGCAACATGTATAATGGAAAAATAACGCATGATAATGCTCTAGACATAAAAATATCCAGAGCACTGAGGCTATGTTCAGGAATGAAAACATGCTGGCTGTCAGTTGATACAGTGAATAATGCCACAGACTGACATGAAGAGGTAAGGATGGTAACAAGCAGACCATCGCACTTAAAGCTAAATCACTGGGGTCCTGTGGAAGATGTAACATTTACTCTCCACGTCTTGCACTCCGTTCAGCTGCTGAAACACCTCCTGTTCCCCACAGAGTGGGTGTAGTGCTTTCTATCCTGCCGGCCACACCACGACCTCACACCCCCAGCTGAAGCATCCCTCCCCTGGCTGACAGTGTGCAGGTGCAGGGGAGTACAAAAGGGGTGCAGGAGGAGGTGTGTGTGTGGGGGGGGGGGGGGGGGGGGGGCGTTTGTGTGCGTGTGTGTGGGAACGGACGTTGCAGGCGGAATGAAGAAAGGGAAACACACAGGGACGTTCACCCTTCCGTGCTCCTGATCCCTTCATAAAGGCTGGGAAAATAAATGCGATTGGTGGTGCTGGGCCAGGCACGGCTAACCTGCGGCGCGGGCACTGTCCCGGGCTGGGCGGCCCAGGGGCAGGGCCCATTCTCCTGACGTACCGGAGTAGCAGTAATGCCCGGAGCAGAGACAGAGGGACGGGGTGCGGAGGGGCGGATGCAGCTGTGCGCACTGAGGCCTGCTGGGATGCCGCTCACTGCCCCCCCACCACAGCAGTGTTGCCGCACCTGCATAGAGCGGAGGAATCCCGGCGTGTTGCATCAGAGCCGCTCCGCTTCACAGGCCGCTGACGGCCGCCGAGGCCCACACAAATCCCACAGCCGGATTAAGCCCTTGCACTCTGACCCGGCCGTCAATCAGCTGGGGGGGAGGGGGGGGAGAATGGACACAGAGCCCCCGCTGGGCTGTGAACAGAGCCAGGTTCCCTCATTTACAATTCAAAGGTGCGTCCAAGGTTTGGTTCTTCGCAGCCCCCCCTCGAGAGATCATCACAGGGGTTTATCCTATTAGTTAGAGAATCAAGCTCTGTGTAGAGGTGTTCTGAAATCTGCGCTGGTGTGGCACAGGTGAAACCCTGTTAAGGAGCAAGTCACGTGTGGCAGAAACTCTTATTGGACTGAAAGTGGATGGACAGCCCTGAGTTTAAAGCAAAACATTACAGACCCACACCTTTATGAATTACAGCTGCTCTGAAAGCCGTCTCCGTCACAGCCTCCCTATGCAGGGATTGAGCCAGACAGCTTTGTCACCACAGCAACAAATAGGCTTTTAAAACAAAACACTTTTTTTGTTTTTTTTTGTTTTTGCCCAGAGTCATAAAGCTGACCACAAGAAAAAGTTAGCATGCTGCAGATACTCTTGGCCAGATTTTGGTGGACTGTGTCAACCAGACACACATTCTGGTCATTATTGTCTCAAACACAAATTCTGACAAAATGTAGACACAAACAGTCTATTTTTACACAGGCTAGCAGACTCTAATTACTCCTTTTGTATAAAAACTCATTAATATTCAAACCCATTAGCATCTAATGCTGCAAATGTTGAACTGTTGAGGAATGGGTAACAGAAAGCCTGAATGCCCTTTTCAAACTCAGAAGAAAAATTTGTCCTCAGAATACTGAATTATGCCTTTCAGAGTAATCCCCGGTAGAATGTATGTCTACGTGCTGATGTAATAAAGCAATTCTTTAATTTTTCAACAGTTGCAGCATACTTTTATACATTAAAATGGGTGAATACGGATTTCAACACAGTACTTTTATAAGATCACAAAAAGAAATTTCAATTCCAAGAAATTAATGTCTCCTTAATTTTGAAACATATCCTTCCATCAACTTAGACAAACTTCCATCAAATATTTAAAAAACTGAAACAAAACAATTCTAATGAATAGCACACCTGCTCTGTGTTGGTATTTCTTGTGGCATACTGTGGATGTATTTTATGGCCTGGTGCCAACCTGCTCCGTGGTTGCCATGGCGAGCAGTGAGTGGCGGGAAGGTTTTAGGTGAACGATGCGCTAATGGACTGAAGGGCCCCGGGCTCCCCTCCAGACCACAGACAGCCTGACTGGGACGGACCTCACACTCACTGCGGAGAGAGGGAGCAGTCAGCACCTGCATGGAGGAACCTCCACAGCCTTGTGTCACTCATAAACCCCTCCTACACAGAGGTTTCAGAGAGCACCTCAATAAGAGTGTTCTTTACAGTCTGATGCTGCATGGCTCCACACACACACACAAACACAGGCAGGTACACACATAGACGCGCGCACACACACACAGGCAGGCACACACACACACACACACAGGCAGGCACACACACACACACACACACACACGTGTGCATGCACATGCAAAGGGGAGAGCATCAAGTTGACAGCCTGGGTACTGGGAGCAGCACTGGCACACCCCAAACGAAACACCAAAGCAGGTTCAGGCTTAGCTTAGAGTTCAGAGCTGGGAGGCATCACAGTACTGACAGGGGCTGAGAGAGAGAGAGAGAGCCAGGTTACACCTGCAACTGTGTGTCAGAGCCCTGCTGTGAGACACTACACCAGCCCCCTGCAGTGTGTCATGAGCTGTGACTTAATAGGACAAGAAGAATAACACCTGTCTCGTGTCACAATATGCCCCTCTCTCTCCGTAAGGAGCGCACCTGCAAAGGCACAGGACGGCCGAGGTGGAAGAGGAGGCGTATAATACTGATACATGGAGCTGCTCATACAGGGCTACTCACAACACTCGCTTCCCCATCGAGGTCCCAAACATCCTGCCCTCTTGCTGCGTGCTGTGATTTAACAACCACGAGGCAGACAAAATCACAAGTTCGATGCTGGGAGGAAATAGTTTCTCCTTTGCATAACAAAATGTGGGCACTCCATCATAAAACTTAAGGAAAATGCTATTTTATTACTCATTCAGCTCCTAAATTACCACCCCCCCACCTTTCCTTTAGCTTTAGCTTTTAAATCCCCATCTTGACCTCATGACCCCAGGCCTCGGCCATAAATGGGCTGGAAGCCTGATTGGAGCATTTGAATATGAAACGGCCTCCGCTGGGCATGGAAACAGTGGGGAGCACAGAGGGCAGCCAGCCTGACCTCCAGGGCAGGAGGGCCCTGAAGGACAGTGACGGGACCCTGAGCTTTCTGGACCGGGGGGCTTACTCGGATTTGGGAGCAGGGGAGTGGCAGAAGGGGAGGGCGAGGGAGAGAGAGAGGGAGAAAGAGAGGGAGAGCGGAGGGGAAAGAGAGAGAGGGGGGGGTAGAATTTGAATAAGAGACGAGAGCCTCGTCCTGTTAGCATGACAATGCAGCCCGCCGTTGCCCCTGATTGGTGTCACAGCCCGGCACTAAAGCCCCCCAAGACCCCCTGGGCGGGTTGATGTGTGGCGATCAGGCATGGTTATGCGCCCAGGGTGTGAAATTTAGGATGGGGGAGGGAGAAGGGGGGGGGAATATGGGGCCAGGGAGGTTGAACCAAATGAAGACCAAAGTGCACATATCAAATAAGAGGGAGAGGTAACTGTTTGAACTGGACATTTCACTTGAATAACCCCCTCCAACATGAAGCATACCACAAAAAAGCAATCTTGGGCATCAAAATCAAAACTTCATCAGGCAACTTTGTACTTACATTCTTCTGGCATCATGAAAACACCAGCTTTCTAATCATTTTACTTATTAGCAATACAAATAATGAGTGTAAACTTTTTTATCATATTAGCTAACACTCTCCTCACCAGTGTATCTCTAAAAGGGCATTTCCTTGTTTGTGTAGAAACCACAAAAGATGTTTTGGTTGAGCTGCAACACTTTTGCCTCTAGGCACACCCTCTATCAACACACGCACACACACACACACACACACTGAAAAACAAAGCAAGAGGAAGATTAGATAAAATGTAAACACTTCAGAGCTCTGGCGTTTGGTGTGTTTCCCTTATCTGCAGTCCTGCATCTCTCAGCACCCCCCTCCTCCGGCCCTGCGTCTCCCCTCCTCAACCTGTTCCCACTCGCTGCCCCGGCAACATCCCCCCCGCGGGGGACAGCGCGTACGCCAACGGCCAACGAGCGGCCCGCACTCGCCTGGATTGCCTGTTGGCAGGGCCATCGACAGACAAAGGTGCCTCCGCAGCACCACGACGTCCTGCTACTCCAGGGAGGGTCCCTTGTCATGGGGGTTTGGTCACCGCAGCTGAGTGATCAAAATGTGGTCTTTCGGATGCAAGCAAAGGATACCTGGTCATGTTTCCTGTAATATATAGTGTATGTCATACACCATACAGTTACATTACATCCACATCAAAATCATTTAGCAGGCACTCTTATCCAGAAAAACCTACTTAGGTTACTATTTCCACTTTATACAGCAGCAGTGTCCCAGCGGTGAATCAAACCAGCAACCTTGCGGTTATGAGTCCTGCTCCTTACCACTATGCTACACTGCCGCCATTATGCTATACTATGGCCACTATGCTATGCTACAGTATATACAGTATTTGGTAATTTATGACTGGGAATAGGGTTCAGCTGCAGATTGACTTTGGCTGGTTTTGGCTGCCTGACATAGTGTTAGGACATAGATTGGGGTGCATGGGGGTGAGAGAGGGGAGTGTCTGACCCACACCTCCCCGAGCCAGGCCACAGACAGCTTCATCTGGGCAGCGCTGACCCTCCAGGACACATTTGGGGGGGTGGTGGGGGGGGGGGGGGTGCAGGCTAACTCACAATGGCAACTAATCAATATGTGACAGAATCAGTCAAAACTGAGCCGCTGCTCACCATGCATGGCCTCACCGGCGCGTTCCCAATGATGTGCCAGTGATCGGCCAAGGCATCCATATCAAAACATGAGTAAGACTGGAAAAAAAATAACAGCTCGCTTTTTCTCTCTTTTGCCCTTTTGCCCTATTGGCCGAGAGCAAGGGCCGCTCGGCCTGAAGGGATGGGCCGGAGACAGGGCGGAGGGCGAAAGTGGGGGGGGGGGGAACCCCGCCCCTGTTTGACTGACGTGTTTACGTTCTGGAGGCACCACCCCCCCCCCCCAACCCGGATTACGCGTTAACGAACAGGCAGTGCCAGTCTGGGCGAGTCCCGGTGCCGTCAACACGCATCTGTCAGCCTCCGCTCCTTCTCATCAGCGCCAGCGAACAGCAATCAATATCTGTGGCCTAGATGAGAGGGTTAATCTGCCTCTGCGCCCATACCCCCCCAAAACCCCACACCCCTCCTCCCCGCCACTGAACAGACTCCCCATGCCGTCGACTGCATTGTCTCTTTACAGTCCCACAACAATATCACAACAATATCACTGTCACTGCGCATATGTGCCACAGAGCCTCTGCTGTCAGACTTTACCCATTGTCTCCATTTCCAGGACGGGCCTTTGTGACAGCACTTCTTGGGAGCTGAATCTGAACAAAATTAGTAAACGCACCATAAACGGTTTTATTTTAAAGGACAGAGTACTGTGCTTGTTTTTTTTTTTCTTTTTTTTTTTAAAGTGCACCTCAGAGGAGGTGACACCGAATTCTGCGCTAGTAGAGTCGCTAAGCTCGGTAAACCTCTTCCCACACAGCAATCGCCCATAATTTTTGCATCTTAAACTGAAATCTCTTATAATCGCCCATACAGGTTGGTCTGGAAGCTCATGCCCTTAAACCTGTTTTCAGCATTGCTTGCTATGTGTCATTTAGCATTTGGACCAACCCTCCCACACAACCTCAAATAAACGTCCAAATGCCAAGAGAATTCCTCCCAGACTGATTTAATCCTTCATAAAATATATCAAAACTGTCAGCAATTTTGTCTGTATACACTGAATTTTTCAAGACTAGACATTTACATTTTTGTTGTTTTGTTTCTTCCATGTTGTTCACCAAATAGCTTCACTGAAAACCTCAAAGCAAGTTTTTCAAGTTTCCTACTCATAGACACTGTGTACTAAAATAAACACAAATGGGTTTCTAGACGTTATAATGGATGACCACAGGATTACAGTGTAAACCTTAGTAAATCCCTGCCCAAATGTGAGTATGGTGTTTTTGTGTATGTCTTTTTGCGTCACCCCACAATCGTGGCTGTGCTTGGGGAGCGACCGTTGGTGTGACTCTGAGCGAAGGTTTCTGGTTCAGCTGAGTCAATGAACCGCAGTTTTGGCCCATGGCACGAAGCACTAGATGAGAAGCTTCTCCTTCTAACACTCAGGCAGATCTCCAAGGGCTAATTACATTAGTTAGAAGTTGCAAATTGCTTGCAGTAAAAAAAATTCCCCATGTATAGCAGCAAACAGCAAATCAAGAAAAGCACCAAAGTTTAAGTTAACACCCATATTAGAGAATAAAACATTTGTCCCATTCATGCATGTTTTTCACCCCAGAAAACATATAGACTGCTACAGAATATGCATATATACAAAAAAGGTGCTAAAATGAATGTATTGACAATGGGTAAAATATCTATTATATAATCTGGTGCCTATATATAGTAGAAATCTTTCTGAGGTGCTACGCTATATGTGTGACTACATGTTTATGTCCAGGTGAGTTTTAATTCAAGGCGTTTTGAAGGCCAGCCACCTGCAGGAAGGCCACCCAGCAACACAAAGGCACGCGGTCGCAGTTGCGCCAAGCTGCTCAGGCAAGCTGGCCTACATCTGCCAGAAACCTCGCCCGTGTGACCGTGTTGCCCGATTTCCGCTTCGCCGGACCCCACACACTGCCTAAGTGAGTGGCAGGAGGCACAGCGCACTGATGTTCAGGCCCAGACAAAAGCAGAAGCCAGAACTGCAAGGGCAGAACCTGCGTTAGAGCCAGTAATGCGCCGCTCACAAACCTCCGGCCTCCGAAAAACGACGACTCCATGACAGGACAGGTGTTCAGATCGACAGGTGAATGTGACAGGATGTGTTCAGATCGACAGGTGAATGTCAAATGCTGACAAAATGCATGCTATGATTGAGTTCACTTTTGTTTTCAGCATAACCCTTATCTCCGCATGCCTGCACTGGTGCGTCCCTGCACGTGCGGCTGCTGACAAATTCATTTAACCCCAATCTAATACTGAAACCATAAGTCATTTGCACCTGTTGGGGTTTTAATATCATGCCACAACGCAACCACAGTTGACATGTAAAAGTCCCCACCCCCCTCCACATTCTTTACGACTGAGTAACACAGAGGTAAAGTAAACACAATGGTAATTAGCCACAGATACCTGAACCACCGAACAAGCATGTCGATGCCAATATATCCACACATGGGATTTTCACAAACTCTGGTCAGAAATGCGCGACGTTGAGCAAAAAAAACGCTCTCATAATCCAGCGGCTCTAATCTGTCCGCTGAGGGGGAAAAGAAGACTGTGGACGAGGCGAGGAGGGAAGAGACTCTGTGGGTCAGCGCAGAGCCCTGACCCCGTGAGGATTTGATCCCTTTTTCCCACGGAGAGGGAGCGGATCTGAGGGGAGCTCGTTAACAACATCTGCCCGCGGTTCAGGGAGATTAACCCCGGCCCGCTCTGCCGGGGCCGGGCCCGGCCCTGGCCTGTCTGCTCCCGGACGGTAGGCCGAAATGACCCCCGGGGGATCACAGCAGGACTAAACCAGCACATTTGCCACTGCGCAGGCTTACTGCACCCATTCATATTTACTTTTCCTCCAAAGAGTGAAAGCAGCATAGACAGGTGACACTCCTTCAGCACTCGCATCCCAAAATGCGATGTCTACTTCCTCGACTGACTTGCTCTCACATTTAGTGAGAAAAAGATGCACTACAAAAAGGGAGGCGTGTGCTCTCAGACCAACACTGGACAGGTCAGCCAGCAGAGAGAAGCTCTGCCTGGTCAGCTGTGCTGACCAGTGGTCTCCATTACATGACACATGAAAGATGCACAAACTTTGATCAGGCTGAGTGCAGGAAGGTTTCTGCTTGGCTAAAGATGGCGTGATTATTAAGCTAAACAAACAGTGAGGTCAGAGGGAGATGAAAATAGGGATGTGCCCACACTCACAGAGGGGGCCAGTCTGGCTCATGTGCCCGGGGTAAGGCCTGACGCATGCAGAGAGAGCATTTTTGCGTGTGTTTGTGCAGGGGGTGGAGAGCTGCTCGTCTCTGCAAAAATATTCAAACACAGCTAACAGTCGCACCATGCATTTCCTATCAGCAAAAAAGGGGAAACTGCTGTCCTTTGGCTAATTTAATCAGAAACTGCAACTGAAATCTATCTAAAAGGGCAAAAGGACAAATCCATATGGAATATATTTCAATAAATTTACTAGTTTTAGTCTTTATAAACAGCTGAAAAATCACAGTGCGCTAGTCATCTATTCCACATCTATTTTGCAAAGGTAATCGTTAACAACAGAAGAGCTAACAGCCAAATGCTGTCAGAAAGTATTAAACAGCTGGTTGTCATACAGTGTTGTTATTTACCTGTGATGTGTCAGTATGCAGGACAGTTGGGAAAAAAAAATTGCAAAAAGTTGTAGAAGTTTCCTTGGGTTGGCAAAGTCCCCAATGCACAGTTGTGTGAGATACACATTCATAGAACTGTCATGCTGTCCAACCCCAAAAACTGTATTCAACAATTTTAATGTCATAAGACTGTCGATAAACTATATGCAAGTGCTACAGCAATATCCTGTTAACCCTTACATCAACCCTTGATGCAACCTTTTTGTTTATTTTGCAGTGGTCATCCAGCTGTTCCACTGAACAGTGCTACAAACCTTACCATGTCCTCCAAGCCAACACTGCTTGGCTTGTCTCCCTACTACCATACAACCTGCAGCTGAATTGCAGGTCTCAGAAAATTCAGGTTACGAGTTATAAAAAAAAATGTCAACTGAACACACAGTTGTGTCAACTGCTCACCGTCTGATTCACCATACTTCTTCAAGCAATACTGACACATGCAACTAAAATACCATTCTCCTGTTAAACTACCCCCATGGGGTTGGAAGAGCCAAACCTTTTTAATTGCAAAAAAAGACCCAGAGAGATTGACTTGGGGACTGGTGGCCTCTGGTAGGTTGGAATGACTTAAGACCCTTGTCGGTGAATGCGAGGAGGTTGAAATAATCTCTCCCCCCACAGAGGTGCATGGGGCTAATCCTGGCCGCTGTGCTCAGAGCTGCATTAAACACTAAGTGAGTGTGGGAAGGAGAGCAGGACTGGCAAAGCTCTGGTGGTCTCAAAGGCCGGAACGATCTACCCCCAGAGCGCCTTTCAGTGGCCCACCCGCTTCCTCTCTCTACAGTAGGAAGAATGAGCAATCGCAGACTGAGCACATCATTAACTCTTACTAATGTCAAATTATCATAACTATCATCATTACCGCTGTTGTCAGTGTCAACATGCAGTATCTCAGTGTCTATGTTTAATGAGGTAAATACTGAAGTAAAAAAAAAAACATACCCTCATCAAAAAAATATATTTATCTATTATTTAAAAAATAGGATTGCATATGGGCCTCATTTGAGGTTTCCCCTTGCCAACAGAGACACCACAGTAAATAAAAACTGCTCTCTGAACATAGCTAACATAGCTTTCAACTTCAGCCACAGGTGCTATAATCAAGGCACCAGATTTCTATTCAAGTGGAAATATGTTAAACCTTATCTGAGGTTGCTTTTAGCGAAAAACTTTAACCTCTTGATCAAATTAACTGTCAAACATCTTGGCAAGCTACTATTACAATCTTTGTACTGTAGACCACTTACTTTAAATAAGAAAAATCAAATCAAGTCAAGATAGCAGTCTACTTTACAACTTTAATCGGCATAAAACCTAATTATGAGTATCGGCCAAGCAGAAGAAATTCAACACCTACAAGTGAAAATACGGATCAACAGAGAGAAAGCAGGTGTGGCAAAGAAGTCAAACGTTCCTCAAGGGAAACTATTCGTATTTTAATGCCCTTGCTAATTGAAATACAAAATTAATTGGACTCCTGTCAATAGAAAACAAACATACTTGCAACGTTATGACTGCATTAATATATTGTGTTTGTAGGAACATCTATCTGAACTTTTGGCAATTATTTTGTTGGTCTTTTAAAAAAATTAACAGATCTGCAGGCCTCGGGTCCAAAGTCGTGAAGCAGAAAGCGATGGTCCAACATGCGCACAAAAGTAAGGAGTGCTGATATAACGAGGTAAGTATCAAACTTTAAAAATGACTGTGCCAAACTTAAATGCACGAGAAAGGGTAGGCAGGGGACTAAACGATTAGATATCCTCATAAGGCAAACATAGCCATTCAAAACTGATCAGAGATCCCATTCCACGCATACCGTCCTGTGTCCAGCCTCCAAATCACACCGCTTCCTTTAAGGTATTTCTGCTCGAAAAATAAAAACATACAGGGCACTTTGCGGACAGTTCGTGATGTTTAAGTCCGTTTGGTGCTCTAATTTCATCATATCATATAAAAGAGGATCTGCAAGATAATTTAATACCTCTTACCGGAAACCTAAACTTTTACAAGGGGCACATATGCCAACATATGGGGAAATTCCCCTCGGAATATGAGAACGTTTGCAGGTTTACATTGTCGAACGACCGCCCAACGTATAACCAAATAGATTTACTGCAGATACAAATAAAAATAAGCATAATGACTTGTTTGTCTGTCTGCTTTCAATATAGATCGAATATACATATATTAGTGGCTCGGCTATTAAATCAGTGGTTTGAAACTACCGTACTCAGATTTCGGACAACATGTGGGTATTATCAGCGATTATTATTTTCAGAAAGTCCAAATGTCACTGTACTATTTCTAAATTTACACGGCTCTTAATTTCGTAAACTTGCCAACTTTAAGTCTACCTTACAGTCCATTTTAGAAGCGACATTAAAACAGCGGTTTATAAATTAAGCAAGTAAATTATCAAACAAATCTGACCCCAAGTCTGAAATGTTCGAAATACACTACAATTACATAGTTTCGACGACAAATAGAAAATGGTTGCCCGCAACGAACCCTGTGCCAAAGTTACACAAGATTAGAACTCGTAGGGCGTGCAAATTGCCATTTCTCACACTTCATTTGACACATCGCCAGAGATAATCATTTTGCTTTTCAATTTGACGCTTTGTTCATTTTCACAGTATTTCTGCGAATCCAAATGAGCTGTCATTTCTCCCACCAAGCAGAATACTTCTGAAAAAAATAAGTATAACGTTAGTTTACATAGTAATGACAGGTATTCCACAACAAAACATAGAGACGACGGACGTACATGGGGGAAAATAACTCGAGTCTTTATGTTTTGTACAAATTTATTTATCATTTTAGAATAGAGACTGGTCTTAAAATATGTAGAAACGTCAGTTTAAATAAATCTCTCGGCCCGTGATATGGGTTAACCTGATACTGTCAAAACATATCACAGAGGAAAAACTCACGAAACAAAAAGTAACATTTCAACAAGACAGAGGTTCACAAGCTTGATAAAGAAAATAGACACAACTCACTATAAATAAACTTGCGCTTGCGACCAGCACAGTCAGTCGTATCATTAAAAGCTAGTTCATGAAAATAAAAAACTCTACACAAATTTGGACATAGCCGGCACAAACTTTCATACTACAAATTAAGTGTAAACATTTACGTGTGAGTGTATTTCCCTCCAGGTAGACTGAAAAAGCCTCCTTAATGAAGCCACATGCCCTTTTTCGCTGTCAAAATATAAGATTTTTTTGTTGTTGAAGTCAAATTCTTCGACATACGTCGATTGCTCGTGTGCTGAAGATAAAGCCTCTGCATTACAAACAATTTTGCTGGGCTAAACATTGAGTCCCTGTCCAGGATATGCCGATGGAAAACAAACCGCTCAATTTGAGATGAAAAACAACCGCATTCATTGCTGAAAAAAAAAACTGTCAAAACCTCCGAATTGTTTTAGAGTTCAAAGTGTTCAAGTATCCCAAGTACTTAAAAGTGAAGTCTTTTTTCAAATGTGAGTGAGGGGTAGCGTTCCGTTCACGCCGGTTCCGGCGCTCTGATAATGTTGATGCACGCTGTGTAACCGACTACTCTGCAGAGTTGAGTGATCCGCGCCGTCTCCCCCAGGAGGAAGATACATGCTTATCATATCCCTCAGGTCCCCCAAACACGCTCTTTGGGAGTGGGATGTTATGGCCGGTGGCGGTGAGCTGGGTTCGGTCTTGCACACGGACGCCATGGTACCCAACCCCATAGCGCTGGTGGTCTGCTGCGTGTAGGCTGGGGACATGCTGTAGGTGGACGCGGCGTTCATGTAGGTCTGTGCGGTGGACATCATGGGGTACTGGAGCCCTGCCATCTCGTAACGGTGCATCTGCTGGATCTGCGGGCTGTTCATGCTGGGATGCTGCGGGTAGCCCAGCTGGTCCTGCATCAGAGAGTAGGCACTGTTGGTCCAACCGTTCATGTGCGTATAACTGTCCATCCGCTGTCCAACCGAAACGGCATTGTTGACAGTGTTGGCACCTGGCGCCAGGAGTCCTCCGGGTAAGGAGTACTTGTCTTTCTTCAGCAAGGTCTTGGTCTTTCTGCGGGGTCGATATTTATAATCCGGGTGCTCCTTCATGTGCATGGCTCGCAGACGTTTGGCCTCGTCGATGAAGGGTCGCTTCTCCGCATCGGTCAAGAGTTTCCAGTCAGCACCCAAGCGTTTGCTGATCTCCGAGTTGTGCATTTTGGGATTCTCTTGGGCCATTTTTCTCCGCTGGCCCCGAGACCAAACCATGAAGGCATTCATGGGCCGCTTCACCCGCTCCTGGTCGTTGGCACTGTTGTTTTTTGCGCCCGCCGCCGACCCCGTGTTGGACTGCGGGTGAGGGCTCTTTAATTCGGTTTCCATCATGCTATACATTCAGCTGCCTTTGAGAGTTCAATGATCCCAGAGAAAAAAAAAATAAAAAGAAGAAGAAAACACTCAACGTAGAGGTAGCGGTCGTAAACGATTCGAATAGCAGCGTTCAAAGTTTCTTCTGACAACGGCTTTAACACTTTGGTAGTTGTTGTTTGCCCACTTCTTGCTTGTGTCTATTTGCCAGTTTTATCTCGCTCGGCTCTGGAAGAGAACTCTGCAAACTTGTCCGCCAACCTCAGCTGTTAATAGTGGCCTGACAGCAGAACAATGAGCTGCATTCCAACCAATCACAGCACGCCTTTCGATCCATCCAACGGAAGAGTTGAATAGCTAGCCTTCAGTCGTGGGTACAAGTTGCTAAAAGACAGGAAAACATTAACATACAGTTTTAAGAGTATACAACATTTTAAAACATCTAAAAAATGTATTTAAAAATGCATAGCCCTACAATACGTGTCCATTTTAGAAATATATGCAAACCATATTATCTTAGAATTATTCAGTACGAATGGATCACTATAAACATTTTATTTCATGCTTTAAATCCCGCCAATTTTCGTTTCTCATTAAAATAGGCGTTAATTAACCAATAGTTCTTGAGATACAATACTGATCTGAGAGTCATTGACTATGGTTACCAGTTTCAGCTTTCTTAAAGAAAATGATCAAAGTCAATTAACGTTTTGTCATTCCTTCCCCAGAATGGACACAGAATTAATCTCAAATGTATTCGTAGAAATCAACGCGTGACAATGTCTAATTAAAGCCTACCAAGAGTAAATAATGGGTCAATTTTTTATTTAACTCAAAAATTGTAGCAATTCCTGCTATTTGACTCACAACTTTCAATTATTTTCCCTTTGAAAGCGCCCTGCAGAAAAACAAATCTGCATTCCTAATATATATTAAATATTGAATCAATCCCTTTAGTGTTAATGTAGGAACGGGGGATACACACGGCCTTAAGCTTTAAAGAAAAAGATACTTCATTGGGGACATTTTGTCATGACCTTTGTCATGATAGAAAACAAAACGATTTCAATGAAAACTGAAAACAATTTCAGTATCGTCATCCATATCTATTCACACTCCATTATTTAAACTGGAAACCTGAGACTGACTGATAGCCTATACTGAGCAAATTCAGGGATTCACAATTGCAGCCAGAGACAGTGAGAAAAAAATGCAACAGCGCCCCCGTGTGGTGGATATGCTCTGTTGTCTTATTATACTAGGGGAAAAAAAGTTATTCGACAGACTACAAATGTGTAGGTTTATCGCATACGTCTCTTTTTGCTGATATAGTAAAATGCTTCCTTCAGTCACGTAAAACATGAAACCGATATATGTGTATCAATTTTAGTTCCCTGACATTTACTTTTGACAAGATTATTTGGTTATTTGATTCATCGGACATCCAGAACCCGAGGGTTTGTGTGTGTGTAAATACGATCGCAAAGTAGTGTTAATGATTATTGGTGTGATACCTGTCGGGAGCCCTGGATTAATATGTGCATTTTTACAAACGAGTCGAAACCGACGGCTCCCGTGCAGCGGGTGGCCGTAAGTGTTAAGATTTTCCCTACAGACGCAGGCAGGCCATTCAGTTGCTAATGATTACAGCACAACACCCATCGAGTATATTGCTGCCCATCAACACGTCCGTTTCGTAAGCGCCCGATGAGTGCGAACGATGTGCTGCCTGAATATTCATTTAAATACAGAAACTGTTCGCGGTTTCACTCACTTTTGGGCTACCGAGAATTCTCGCCTCTCAGACGTCTGTTTTCAATATTTCGTTTGACGAAGTTTTCGTCAAAGTTTCAAGATTTGTTGTATCACTATTCATTCATGTTTACGTACATGTGTGGTATGTGTGGAATCATTACGATGATAATGGTATGTATTATTATTATTATTATTATTATTATTATTGTTGTTGTTGTTAATAATAATAATAATAATAATAATAATAATAATACATACATACATACATACATACATACATACATACATACATACATACATACATACATAGGCTACATAGGCTACATACATACTATGGGTAGTTTTGAACAAAGAACACAAACGACAGAGCATCGGGTGGTGCTGAACTTCACATTAATTTTGCCAGATCCCCTTGAATTCAATGAGCTCATTCATTCTCTCGAGCAAACAAAAGTATCATATATTAGAAATGTGGACTACAGTCTGTGCAGATGTGTTCGAAACCAATAAAACAGTAAAACGATAAAACAATAAGAATAAAACTACCGACAAGAAAAAAATATCTATGCAAAATGTTACTAGTGATTCCGACATAAATAGGACATGCACCAACAGGAATGACTTTCGAAACGACACTGGCGTGTAAATACTGTTTTCTGAGAAATGCTTATGGCCCTATTACTGTGACTAATAAACAGCTAAAATTAATGCCACGATTTTTGAACGGCGTCATCTTAAAAAATATGACGTCATGGAACTTTATACGATTAATATAAAGAAAAAGAAAACCGTTGCCTCCGTAGTCTTGTCAATTTTAATAAATAAATACACTGTATAGGCCTACATACAAATAGGCTTCAAAATTGTATCTACTATAATAATTTGACAAATCATATCTCTGAATTGTTTCTTTAAAATATCACGCCATCAAGCGTATTTCCCTTAAAACTTTCCAGTTGCTGATCGCATACGTAGGGTATTGTAGCACGTTCAGTTGAATTTCCGTCTGACTAAAAACTCATAGCTTGGTGGAACAGGTGATCACTTTAATTTGACCTGTTTATTCCATTGTAAAACTATTTAAACCATTTTCCTTTTTAAAATGGTTTAAATACATCGAAGAGAATTTCATCGATCCCGTTTCTCCCCTGTTTAAAAATAGCATTTTGTGGGGGAATTCTGTCAGATCTATAATCGCGCAGTTTATCTAACAAAAGCCAATGAGAGTGGAACTTCGAGTGAGCTCATTTATTTTGATGGTAGGCTACAGCAGTCACAAACCAGGAAGACCTTGTTCGGATATAGTTTTTAGTCTGATCGGTGAGGTCCGGAATACGAAATGGGATCCCGTGCTAAATTAACAATTGGCAAAGACGTGCTAACCCCCGGGTACAACTGAATAGCTCAGTGTCTAAAGTCATCGGGCCGCTGTCATCAGAACCAGAGAATGAGGCTAAACTTCCAATTAGTAGCCGTCTTATCCCAACTAATTCTGCAGGGCCAATGATTTGTTTATCGGGATAGATCGGAGGGACTGATCCCCTTGTAATCTCCTTATGGAAATAGACCCGACAGCGGGACAAGAAAAACTAGGAGCTACCCGGTGCTCGGTAATGAGGATTTTTTTCGCACCAAGTTTCCTAATTAACGAGAGCTGAGAGCGAGGACCACCAGCAAAGATTAACTCCCCGCCGCAGGGTCCTTCAGTAAAAGGTACGGTTTCAGAAACGCAGCGGGCCAATGAGAGCACGTAAATGTAACACATTTTTTTCTAAGATCTCAGTTCGTTTATTTTTGGCCATACCCTTTAGAACAGTTTCACAGTTTATTGTAGAATCAATGCTATCATGATAATCATATCTCGATTACGCTCGCAATTGTCTGTTTGAAATGTAAATCACGCACAACGAATTAGGATTTATCTGTAGCCAACGCGATCCCAACTTCCAATGAGCTATTTTTATATTAAGTCTTCATTTGGGAGATCTCACGGGCCTCCTTAAAACGACCACAAAAAGTTAGAAAATAGAGTTAGAAGTAAAACTCATCAGATCCTTACCGATAATTTAAGCAAGTTATTTTTTATGCTGTAAACCATTTAAAGCATTTACATCGGCTATTTACCTCAGATTAATTTGATTAGTCAAGACTGATTTAATTAATCTGAAATCACGTTTGATAGATAAAACCTGGAAACATTTAAGTAGATCGATTGTTAATCACGCGTAAAAAGCATCAAATACCCAATAAACAAACAATATTTCAGTATTATAAAATTCCAATTAATATGCAATTACATTGTCATACATCGACTGTATTTACATATACAATTAAAATTTCTTACCTATTACCTAAAAAAGGGAGTGCCATCACCGTCTTCTCAATCATTACTATCACCTTCAATTTCATCAGCAGCGGCGTCAAGGAAAACTGGACCACACACACACAGAACCGATCTCCTCGCGATGTAGCGTTAAACAACTGTTTAGTGCCATACTTCCAGACAAAACGCCCCTGTCAATTCATTTTCATGACAAATAAACACCAAAATACTGCGCTCTCTCGTCACCAGTTGTATTTTACAGTGGATATTGAGTGTCGGGACATTCAGCAGCAAAACCATTGTTAATGAGCTACGAATCAACAATTCAATAACAGAAAATTGTGGTGAAGCACACTACTTACACAGCGCCAGATGGTAAGATGTATATTGTGCTGCAACAAGTAACACATTACGAGCGATGCTTTACACAAAACGCTTTGGAACGAATGAGAATTCATCCTATTTTGACACCGTGTGCAACAAATTAGGTCGTCACTCATTTTGAAAGAAACTCCAGTTCTTCCATGGTTGGAGTGCGCGCACTTATGCGCAGGTATCATCGGAACCCTGCGCGTAGTGAGGTAGAATTTTACTTTAAATTTAAGTTTTAAATTGCATGAAGCATTTGGTCAGATAAATTGGCTCCGAAGTTAACGTCCAAAAAATAAAAGGAACGGAATTTTCAATTAAGCACCGTTATGAGGATATTTTTCGAACACATACCGATTTTCGAAGACATCCGCGAGAGGCGCATTAAAATTGAACTAAGGTTAGATCAGATACAAATCTAATATACGAGAAATTACAGGGCATTTGCCGAGGAAATAATATCTGAATGTTGATTCTTCCTGTAAAAGTTTAATTTCTTTGAATTAAAATGTTGCTGTATGGCGATATTACATGTCTTCCAGTTTCTCAAAATAGCGCTTGAAAACGTGTCCTTTTTATTTCTAAATACTAAGACAAGAAACGTCATCCAAATGCCTGCCAAGAACTATAAATGGCTACGTTCAATGTCAATTTCAGAATTATAGCTTTTGGAATCAATAGCCTAAGTTATATTGTCTCCACCCAGTGACTATGAGGGAAAGGCAATGGAGTAATAGTAATTACCACAAAATGATTTTTCAATTAGGACGACAAAGGAGACCGTCTCATTAGAATTTGCATGATGTTTGGGGCCGTAATGCAAATGAAGATGCGACTCAAGCTCGGTCTGCTCTTCCCATTGTATCGATCTGAATAGTTGCGCCCCCTCTCCTTTCTGCGCAGGTAAAATGATATTCACGGGTCACCAATAGGAAGGGCACCATACAAAGCACAATTCTGTCGGTAAACATCTGGGGACGGTTCGATTCCGGATTTACAGAACAAAGATACTGTGCATCTTCCTTTTATATAATGTTGATATGATGAGGACCATGTCAGAGTGTTGCACAACAGGCCTACATTAGTTACTTATAAGCGGTCTGCCATCCCAATCAAAAGATTCAAGCAATATTCTTGATGGCAAAAGAAACTGCACTTCGAAAAAAAAAACACAGAAGCTGAAATACGATTTCCTTAACGTTACCGTGGTGGAAGTATGTGCCAAGTGAAATAAATCGAAGTGTTTCTGGGATACACTCAAGAGTCGTGCAGACAAGCGCTGGGATGATATAATAATCGCATGTAGGCCTAATACAATCGCAGCGCTATTCCATAAGCATCGTTGAAGAAAACCTCCGGTTGCAAATGTTATCCTGAACGAGACTGAACTGACATAAACGGTTGCACTTTAATCTGCACTCTAATTGAACGTCTATCGTAATGGAGATGAGGGAAAGCCAACGGCGTCTCCAACTAATGCACGTGCCAAAGGCTAAATAATAAGATAACAACAGGTTGCTATCACTAACAATAATGATCATCACTGGAGACTGTTAGGGGGCACTTAGATTTATCAAGCCGATGTGAAAACTGTGAATAGTTACTACCAGTGCGCCTTCGAGGCTTT
Organism: Megalops cyprinoides; assembly: GCF_013368585.1. Classification (NCBI taxonomy): domain Eukaryota; kingdom Metazoa; phylum Chordata; class Actinopteri; order Elopiformes; family Megalopidae; genus Megalops; species Megalops cyprinoides. The sequence goes on along the minus strand of NC_050598.1, from coordinate 25,086,381 downwards.
TCATTTGCTTCATGTGGTCAAACCTATCAGATGATTCATCGTCATTTCAGACAACCATTTCTTCAGATCTATTTCTATTAGTTTTGTTGGATTTAGAGTAAAAACAACCAACAGGATGCAGGATTTCAACAGCCTTGTCGCTCTCTCGCCCAATAAATTAAGTGAACTACAGCAAATACCTCATTGCGGAGAGCCATCATCTTGTCTAGCAGTGCCCATTAGCTGCGCGGAAAGACTTTGGAAAAGAACAGAAATGACACCCCGAAATAGAGTTTCTGGCAGACCTTCTGCTGCTGTCTTTTCACCTCTGAAACTCGTCCTGTTTCTCGTAACTTTTTTTCTTCCTCCATTTTATGTGAGGATATGTCATTTGCCACGGTACTCAGGGGTAATTAATGTGGTTCTCAAGGGTGCAAATACGTTGACTCAACTTGCCCTAGGCAGATTTGGAGATGAATAATTTTGCTTTACACCCCGTACGACCCGGTCACCGAAATCCCTTCACACTTTCAAGAAGACACCGCCACTCGTGCCCTTACAACACACTCAAAGGCGTACACTCGGTTTCTCCTGCCGTTGAATTGTTCATCACTCTGACAGGAGTGAGGGAGAGTGCATTTGTGCCGCCGTTATTGCGTTATCTGTACATTCATTGCCGGTGCACCCATACCCACTATATAAGTGACCACCTTGTTCAGATGTCTGGAATGTGCGTGAGACATACAATCTCCATACAGCCTCCTTTCCTCATGCTTACGCAACAATCAATACGCTATTCTCATCCCCATAGCCACCATCGAAGAATGCCTAAACCAGCAGCCTCTTTTTCCAGCAAACCAAGCATATCCTTTCTCGTTACGTTACACAGAGAGCTTGGCGAGCCAGGCCTATTGAGAGACCCCGGTGTAATCTCTTTAACCTGCCGCTGCACATACGGGCACATACAAGTTGCGAACGTGGAACGCTCGCACGTTTCATCTCACTTAGCTGACTGAGCCGGCTGCATCCCACTCTCTCTTCGATTCTCTCTCACACATAGCCACACTCTCTCACATTCTGTGAGAGAACAGGCGACACCGCCAATGAACTGTTTTGTACGGAAAAAAGACTGACGGAGACCTGAAAAAGCATCGGTTTGCAGTGATGCGCATCGTGGGAGAACGATGTATTTATCAGAGAGATATGAAGCAAGTGCACTCCAAGGCAAATGCATATATGTCATCACAAAGTGGGTTACCACAGCAGCGGTTCCAACAAATACACAAACCTTTCTAATATTATTTTCTATCAGAGCTTCCGTTCTTTTATCCATACTTGCAGGATAAAAGAACGTAGAAGGTAAGGTTATTTTATTATTTTTTAAATTATTTACTCACAGCAAAGGGAAAAGTAATTGTAAAATAACACTTGCTAAAATTTGTTTCTAAAATTTATTGTGCACATGGAGATAAAACTGAATCTAGGCTTTAGATTAAATGGAGGCGTTGGGCTTCTAAAGTGATTATCTGAGATATGCCTCTCCCAGGTCAGAAGCCAAAACAAAAGGCCTCTTGGCCACTTTAACACTTGCTAAAATTTGTTTCTAAAATTTATTGTGCACATGGAGATAAAACTGAATCTAGGCTTTAGATTAAATGGAGGCGTTGGGCTTCTAAAGTGATTATCTGAGATATGCCTCTCCCAGGTCAGAAGCCAAAACAAAAGTCCTCTTGGCCACACTTTATAAACTCCCTCCTTCTAATACATTTTAATGTCATTTCTGCCTATTCGGCTAATTACAGCTCTCATTATTACAGCTGTATCTTTATAATCATTGCAATGTAGGCTAGAACAGTTTCTGCTGCACAATGGAAAGTTTCTCCTTTTTTGCGCTGAATGGACAGATACTGCCTCACACATAAACCCCGCAGAGTCACAGCTTTTGTTTTAGGCATAACTCAAATCCCACTATTTCACAACCTTTTAAAAAATGAAACAGCTTCCTTGTCAGACCTTCATGAGTTAAGCGTACTGTTGTATAAATATAACAATCAATTAGCAACATATATTAATTAAACACAATGTTGTAACATGATTAATTAGATAAATACAATTAACTTTTTACATCTATATTTACTTCTAAAATGAATATGTATTGGGTGAAATCTGCACTTTAATTGTGGCTAATTATTGGATTTCTAATTACTGAAGGTAATTTATAAAGTACTTTATGAGGAAACAAACTTTAACAGCTATATTAATAATGTACTATTTGGCCTAATCTATGTGTAATTAAGGTGAAAATGACGAATTCCTATCCCAGATGCTGCACCTGATAACAAGGAAGCTGGCCATATGAAATATTTAGTGTCAGTGAAGGTTGTAATAATAAAAAACACAGCATTCCACACTGAGCAATAAGAAATAAACAAATGAGCATAGCTACGCAAGTTATCTTCTGAAAGGAACATTAATACATCTCGCTGTTCACAATTCAGTGCTTAATGAATGCCTCCATAACATTCAGAAAACATCTTCTTCTCCGGCTAAAGACCTGAGGAAATAAATCACAACTATCAATTGTGTGTTTGTGCGTGGTACCTGTGTGTGTGTGGTATATGTGAGTGTATGTGTTTATATGACATAACAGGGACTGGGGGTGCACAGGTACTGGCTCATTAAGGAAACAGGACATAAATCAAAGAAAACGTCCTTTTGAAGTATGTCTTATTAGAGCCCCCGCCAGCCCAGCCACAGAGGACAGTGTAGTGTGTGGAGAGGCTCTCACAGGCCCCTCCTTCTTGCCCCCCCTCCCCTCCCCTTCCCCCTGCCACCCACCATGACCCCAGTGCTGCCCCTCTGGGTTAATGAGCCAGAGCGGAACACACACTCATGTCTCACTTAAAGGGGAAAAATATAATCAGAAACTAATCGCAGAGCATAAAACACCACCCCCGGGCAGGAGTTCCCAGGCATCTTCCAATTTATCACCTCTCTTTATGAATGAGGGAGGCGAGAGCCCAGAAACCCAAGGACTCACTTTGGTCACCTCTGGCCACAGGTTACCATCTTAGAAGTCATAGGTATTACTACAGGTTATTAGTCAACTAAAACCCAACTACCAGTCCAGGATGACTAAATTTGCCAATCCTTTCCTGTTCTGTGGTCTGTAGCTATTAAATATCCTTTCTGGGGTACACAGTAGACTGATACCCTTGGGACATCCCTGCAATGCTTATATTAAACTGTGGAATTCCTCTATAGAATCTGAATTAGTATGTTAACATTCCATTGCTTATATTTGTAAAGACAAAACAACATACATCTTCTTTTAGGGACTGTGTAACACAATTTTCTGTTTAGAAAGGTCTTGTATTACATTAGCTGAACAGCAGCCTAGGGGTAAGGATTATGAATGTGAGGTAAAGTTTCTGAGGGCTATTCACACCTGAGGTGAAGGAGAGGGTAAGCAGAGGGTGTTCTGGGCAAGAAACACACCCACTCATACACAAACACACACACACACACACACACACACACACGTATGCACACATACAAACATGCACACACACCCAGTCACCTGCACGCAGCCTTAAGCAGTCTCTGCACACAGGGTCATTACTCAGGGATTCATTACTGAGACTGTGTCATATACAATACAGTGAGCAGAACAAGGCTCTGAGCACTAAGCTGTCACGCTTTAAAAACAGAGGGCAACATTTGGAGGGTGATTTTTTTCTTGACAAAATTATTTTTCATAAAGTATATACTCTTATATAATAAAAAATATCCATAAGGATGCCCATAAATCTATGACTAATCTGGAATTCAGTATTCACAAAAATTGTTTTGCTTGTTTGAATAAATTATTTGTTTTACAAACCTCTTCTGCTACTTGAAAAAAAATATTACTGGTAAGACATGTTATTTTATATGCATACATTTGGGAAGCAGTAATCAGAGGCTTAAAAAAGTTTTAATGAAGCATTCTACCAAGCATAGAGTGCTTTTCTAATAATAGTTACAGGAATTCAAATACAGACAATATTGAACCGAATTTACAGTTTTAATTAGTGGCAATCCAAAACCCATTTGTACTAACCTATACGCTATATATGTGTGCATTCTCTAATAGAATTTTTATAATGTCTAGAATTTCTAATCGTGATTTTGATCATTATTCAAAGAATTTTAACCATTCCTCTTAATCTCTGGTATTCTGTTGCTTGTGTTACACATGCACACTACAGCATAATCCTTCGTTAATTGTAATTGCCTTTTAGTTGCCATGTGACACAATGCTGTGCAAAATGAACCAGTAATGTACAACTTGTGAAAATACTGCAACAATTCACACAAATTTGTTTCACCTAAGCAAAATCACCAAATCAAATGTCAAAATTACAAGCAAAATTATGCAGTTTCCAATTTTAAATGATTTTTAGAGAGCACAAAAGCACACAGTCACGAAACTGTCACCGACTCCTTCCCTTGCGCCTGGGGGGAAAACCGGGCTCTTTAAAACTGATAATGCAGCGGCACGTACCACTCTGATATGGCAGCAGCCAGTGCGCACCTGAGTGGTCGGCCCCCTAAAAGTGAGCAGATCTGAGCCTCTCTGCCCTCCCCCCGCACCCTTGCCCCATCCCACAGAAGAGACTCACCTTGCTCTGAGTGCACAGCGAGCCCCCCGGCCGTGGTCACGCTCCTCCTCGAAGGTCCCCACCCCTGGGACTGCGCGGAGCACCACTGCCCTGGCATGTGGAAGAGACCGGGGGGGGGGGGGGGGTTGGTCGGTGGAGGTGCAGGAGAGGCACACTTTCAGAGGTGCTGGGTGCATGGGGTGCAGCCGTCACACTTGGGGGGGGGGGGGGGGGGGGGGGTCCCTCGATGGTCTCCGCAGCCGGCTCTCCCTGCTCTGGGACCGTCTCATTCAGCCAAGATTGCTTCATACAAAAGTTGACAATGCGACCACTGAAAGCCATTGTTGATGTTCAACATTTTTTAAATAGCTGAGCAGAATAGACAATGTGGCGGGCCGCAAAACTTGGCTGGGGAACTGACCTGGAGCTGCAAGAGGCTGGCTAAAAAAAGAGGGGAAAAAAGAAAAGAAAAAAAGTAGGGCTTTTTTGGCTATCGATTTACTGTAACTCTGCAGCTGAGGCCCTCACAAGCCCACTCGTACTATGACGATAATGTGATGAGTGTCATCAGTAAATTTCACCTGTTCATCTATTTGAATCTGGTCAGGGCCTGTCCTTGACAGTTTATAGAGATCGTCCCCCTCCATGTTACTATGACATCCGCAGATGAATGTGGACGGCTGACTGAGTCTGACCTTGTCTCAGTCAGTGTTAGGGCCTGCGGCACGGTCAACTTAGAACTGTGCTGGCTTTATGTGGGCGGCAGCCACTGTAGCTGCCTCATGGCCATGGATGAACAGATATTACACGGTGAGCTCTCCAAGGTAGTGTGTGTGTGTGTGTGTTTGTGGTTGTGTGAGGGAGGCCAGGTGATGGATGTGGCATGCAATCCTCGTCCTGCTAGGGTACAGTTTCCACCAATGCTATGCCTCTTGGGAAGGTGGGGTAGGAGCACAGTCACAGGCTAGCTGGCCTTGTGACAGAAGATGACATCACTTCCAGTCAGGAGCCAACTCACCCTTCACCTTCCAACTTACGGTAACACTATATAGCAACACTTTACTAGTCTCACCATGGCTGCAGTTAGTGTGTGTTCTGATTTTTAACTTGTAATATATCATTAATTTGGTGTCTTTCTGTACCAGGAAAGTTATCCTTTGATTAAAAAAATACTGGATAACAATACCTGTGCTGTTTTAACATTCAGAGTCACTTTTGTATTTTAAGTCTATTGCATTTAAGTGTATTTCAGGAGCGAATCACTGAATGTTTCCTTGAAAAATTCATTCCACGGTGAACCGACTACCCTGATATTCAAAACAGGAAAACATACTTTTTACTCTGCAGCATTTCAAAGTCATATGTAACCTAACCACAGCACGGGTTGTTCATCCTTTTCCCACACCGGGTGGGAACACAGAGAATTGTTCTGCATGGTGATATTCAAAACTCGGGGGGAGAACCCTTTATAAGCGGGTTTCATGTGTGCAGAAGAACAGAACCAGTCCGTCCCCATCCGAAAAGTGGTGGTGGGGGGGGGTGGAGCCGTGTAATTATATTGATCAGGGAGAAATTACAGCTTTCAGAGCACCAGTCAGCCAGGTATAATCTTACAGGTGTGTCAGCGCAGAGTCCGCGGGAGAGCCGGCCCCCGCAGGGTCCTTCCAGGAACCACATGTCAAAGCTCTCCATCACAAACCATTACCTGCCATCAAAGCGCTAATTTTACTCTAGCATTACAGCCCTGCCTCTCCTTTGCACAAGATCCGACCCCCCCCCCACTGGCCCGGACAGCGCAGCTTGGTGGGAAAACGGCATTCAATCCGCAGGCCGCCCATTCAGAGGAAACTGGCAAATGACAGCTCCCCGCCTCTCCAGTTTCAGGAAGTGAGAGGCGAGGACATCAGACGCACGACAGATGGGGGGGTCGGGGGTTTGGGGAGGTAGGCGGGTTGGGGTTGGCGGGGGGGGATGAGACCCAAGCGGCCGATGTCCTCCCTATATCAGGACAGTACTGAGGGGCACAAGCTGGGGGAGATCTGAATGCATTCTTCCCCCCCCGGGTGCATCAGGAGTCCACTGTGTATGACGGGGAAAGGAGGGGGTTACATCATCTACTGTGCATGTTTGTCATGGCGGTTTGCACACAGACAATACTAAAGCCACTGTGCTGGTGGCAACAGCCCTGGGAGCCAACTGCAAGATCCCACAGAGTGAACAGCACACAGGACATTGAGTCCAGAGAGATTTCTCATGAGAAATGATTTCAATCCCTTATGGGCTTTTTTTTTCAGACCTCTTCCAGACGGTCCAGGCTGCAGAGCCGATAACAACTGACCACAATGTCCTTAGATGAACCTCACGCTGCTGACGACCAACAGGCAACCATCGCCCTGCTAGAACATTCCAACACCACAAATGTAATTTGAAACGCACTGAAGATGTTCACAGTGAAATGAAAGACCACCAAAATAATTTTGCTCTTGAGCACAGGCACACAAGTCTGCACACAAATCTTCACATCCACATAAATGAACACATACCTACACACACATCCATACACACATACACTCATGTATGCCTGCAAGCACACAAAGACAACTCATCGCACACTCACGTGCATAAAAAACAGAAATGCACATACATAACACAAAAAACACATGCACAAATGCATGCACACATACGCTCATGTAAGCAAGCACAAGTGTACACACAGTCATGCATGCACAAACACAAAGGTAGGTACACACACACACACACACACACACACACACGTACACACGCGCACACACACACACACACGTACACACGCGCACACACACACACACACAGACACAGACACAGACACAGATACACACACAGACACACTTCTCCAGCTCATTTGTTGTGCAGGTCTGAGAAGACCCGAACATATTGTGCTGCACACGACCCCTCCCCCCTCCTGCCCAGCCTGAATAGTGCTCTCCCTGCTAATTAAGTACTAATGGTCCCACCCCTGCACAGAATACTAATTAAAGTCTCTTTCTTCTCCCCGGCATGCGCGCACTTCACCATCCTCTAATGAGGGGAGGCAGGTATGTCCTCCTCTTTGGCCCCAGGTTAATAGGGCCTGAAGTAGCCTGAATAGTACTGAAAGACAGTTCTGCCTGCATCCGGCACCCTCCCAGAGACAGGTCTACAGTCCCACACACCATGCACACGCACTCATACACACACACAAACACACACGCGCACACACAAACACACATACGCACACACAAACACACATACGCACACACAAACACACACTCGCATTACACACGCACACACATGTGCGCACACACACACACCCGTCAGCTGACAGGCAGGAGAGACCTCCATCAGCAGGCTGTCATAGTCTCACCCAATGTCACTTGTCTTTAACACACTTACAGACCCACTGTTTAGAAACATGTCAGTTCTGATGTATCATTTAGGAAATGCGGTCATGTGTCATTTTTCCTTTGTTCACCACACAGTTAGCAGCACGCAGAATTTGTGCAGCTCACAAACGAAGCACATTTTTTGTGTCCACTCTAAGTTGTTGCTTCAAAAATAAGCAACTCTCCTTTGATTATACCTAAGAATAAAAAGCTGCATGTCCCTCCTGCTTGAACGTAAAACCAATTTACTGATGACAGGTCACCAATGTTTGGACATACTGCATGTTCATGGATAGGTTTTTCCGTCACACGGTGTCAGTCTCTTATCACTTGTCAGGTGCAGTATCATGTATACTGTGCTTGCACAAGTATTTGAATATGACTGTGATTTCACAATGTGAATAATCTGCAATGTATATTTTTACAAACATCTGAACTTTGAATCCATTGTTAAACGCATTCGCTATATTATCTTGGCATTATGGCGGACCCCTATTTACCGGCTCAATGCCATGCCGTCACATATATGCCACATTACAATACACAAACAGAAAGGGCCCATATAATTGAAACAGGTGTCCTTGATCCTGTTTAGGTACTTAAGGCTATCTTTTGTGAGCAGGCACGGTATATTCACAAAAACACCGCATGTGGTGCTGAGACATTGGTGATCAATCTTCAATAAAACCACACTGGAGCACTGAAGATGTGTTTCTTCTTTTTTTGTGTCATGGTTATTGTTCTGCCAGTTCACACTTCCCCATCGCTGGAGAAGCATTCTGCTTTTGTGTACTTTGTGACTGACTTCCAGCAAATTGACAAAGCTAGACCACAGTAACCTTTCTAAAGTTTCCCTTTCAAGTATTTCAGAATTTCTTATGGGCTTCCATCCTGAATAAATGCATATTATTGTCTTCTACACAAGGCCATTCTTGAAGATTATTCCTGGTGATATGCAGCCACTGATTGTTACACGAGCGCAGACTAGAGTCCACCTGAGCAGTCTAACAGCACATTACTGGAATGTAGCGAATAAATAATCTGATAATCACATCTATCAAAATGTGTAATAACATCAGCTACAATTGCCTACTATTTCTATTCATGCTACTGCTGTTGTTGCTACTACTGCAACTACTCCTACTGTTAATACTACAACAACAATCAATAATAACCATAATTATAATCTGCATTATTAATACTCATTCTGTCATACAAAAATAACTAACGTGTTGAAGTTATAAGTCCCAGCAGTTCATAAATTACTTTAAATTACTTTCATTTCATTGATGTACAAAGAAAATTAAAAAAAAATGTTTTGATAGTAAAATACCCTGAACATCACTGTACCCTGGAATCCTGTGGTTTCAGTTCACAGAACCAACAATACATCAACAAAATCAGATTAATGTTGACTTCTTAGTTAAAACGTACGCTGCAGGCAGTTTGTCCGTTTCTTCAGCAGCCCCATCGTACTTGCGCACGCCCTGAGGGAGGCTATGAGGCCGGAACATTCAACGCTTCAACCCAACCCCCGTATTCCTCGTTTGTATCCAGGCTTTGGAACATGTAATAAATCCACAAGGAAAGTTTTTGTGCAGCTGTTTTTGCTGTTTTTATTTTGTGTCTGTGTATGCATACGGCACTGTTGCGCCCCTGCTGAAGGCACATAACTGTGTGTGAGTGGAGTATAATCTGATGGCCTGAATAATTCATGTCTCAGTTGTTTGCTCAGGGACACGGTTCATTCAGGGTGAACGCAAGGTGAGAGGGTCATTTCTCACACTGAAAAAGGGTTCATCGAAATGTTAAAAATGCTTACAAAGCAGTTTGTTTATATGAGTTTATATGAGTCCACTATTAATAAAATGTTCTGTATTACATGAGAGCTGACTCATTAACGAATGGATTGTTAATTGATCGACTTCACCTTGCGTGGCAAAACATGGGGGTTTAAACAGGCCACAGGCCAAGACACAGGCCACAGGCAGACATAATTTAACATTTGCCAATTATACATGTCACAATAACAATAACTGAAGTTCAAAATAGAGACTTGGGAGGAGAATTTTCAGACGAATGCAATTGCAATTAAATAAACCTGGATAAACGCCCATGTTCTCCAACAAATATATTTGCACTAGAAGGAAATTTATTTTCACTGAATCTCAGTAATAATTAATGTCCCAGGAAATCCTACAGGAAAAGTTAGCTAAACATTATCTACAAGTTAGATAAACTAAAATTAATAGCGTACTGTGGTGTAATGCAATGTAATAATGTAATATACTGTACAATACTCTAAACTTACATTTATTAGCCAGTTTTGAGACAATAAAACTACTGTCAGATTCAGTCCAAGCACACAAATTAGCTCCTGTTTTAGGGATGAGATTTCAGTCTCACTGAATCACCTGTAAATAAGGTGTAAAATGAATCCCTTGCTGTAATGTAAGGTGTGCAAATGTGTGTCCAGCGTTAACAGCACCACCTTTGAAAAAGCATCTTTCAATGAGAAAGTAATTCCAACCTGAGAGAATTTCCTCCTAAGTTAGTATGAGGACACCTGAAAAAAATAGAAATAACAAATATGCAGTCAGATAGTGTTTCCGGGCCTACAACAGAGAATCAGATTTGAAGCACTAAGGTGTATTTATGAATTTGAGTGCGTGTGTGTAAACAGACAGATTCGGGATGGCTCGAGAATTACTTGCACAAGATAATGGCAATGCACTAGACTGACTTTCGTTTCTTAAACGCGATGCATTTAGGTAATCTTGTCCCCCCCAAAAAACGCATCACCGTCTGAAAAGGCCGGGCCTGGCGCTATCAGGAGGCTCTGGTCCAGACGCTGATGTGGCTGGCGAGGCCCTCCAGCCGACTGTCAAAACGCGGCGCTAGATCTAGTTATGAAATAATTGAATTTTCATATCAGAGGGGAACAGAGTCCCGCAGACAATGGGAGTGCTGAGTCCTCTATGTTATTGGCACGGACCCTTTGCCACGCGCATGAAATCAGTATGTTAATGTCCCTGGGTTTGCTCTATTTTTTAAGGGCACTTGTGCTTTCGCAATGTTCTACCAATGCAGTTTTTTTTTTAAAAAAGGCAACTATTGATAAATAGGCTCCACGCATTCTCTGGACCTCACCCCCCACCACCCAGCCAACCAACACTCCAGCCCTGGCACCCCCCCCCCCCCCCCCCCCAATCCCATATTCCATTATTAAAATTGTAATTTATTTTTTCGAAATCAAACCGACAGCTTGCTTTCTTTTCTCTGCAGAAGGCGGCGAATTACCCAGCTTTAATTACTTTCCTAACTTCGCTGACCCTGTGCGTACGGCTTCCTGCAGGAAAGAACAGGGCCTCCCACAAAAGGCCCTGAGAAGACGTGACCGTTTCTTTGCTGTTTTTTTTTTTTTTTTTGGCAATGCGAGAATTTATCAAGGATTTTGCGTGCTTCATCAGATTCCGTTAACATTTCACCCCCTCTCTTCCTGTGCTGCCAACAGCGGAGGTGGGACATGTTGGAGTGAGCATGCCTACAGGGACGAGTTAACACGCTGCTGCGCGTGCGCCGCTAGCAGGCTAACTGCTACACTGACCCCAGCTCCCTCAAACTCCCACAGCACCACACAACTCCTCACCGTAGGCTGGGATCAATGTACGCACACGTGGGTCGTGTCCATTCCACGCCCTTCGGCCTGGGAGAGTCAGGATCAGGCGGCAGCAGGAAAGCCCTCTCCCCCTCTGCCTCTCACTGCCTCTCATAGACCAAACGTGCGCCTGAAACAAGCATGTTTGCCTGGGTGGCCACAGCCCAGTGGCTCCCTGTGGCGCCGACACGCAGTAGCTGTTAGACACGTGCCTCCCCTCGAGCTCTTTCTGCCCTTTCACATCACTTGAATCACTTGAAAAATCTGTTGCGTCACAGAACCGACCGTGTTTCCAAACACACATGGAGAGTCACAGGGGTGTTGGCAAGGTCTCCAGCAGGTTTTTGATGGTGTAAACAAGGAAGACAGGCACATTAATATCTGTGTTGTCACTGGAGTTGTGCATTTTTTTTGTCATTGATTCCTGCTTCCTGTCCCAAGTTGACCACAGCCCAATGCCCTCCCCCCAGTTCCACTCCCACCCATCTACCCCCCCCACTCCACCTAATACCAGTCGCCTGCCTTTTTTAAGTCCCTAATATGGTGTAATCCCCCACTATCGCGCTTATCTCCTCTCTGGCTTGTCTCGGCACTGGCTCGAGCGACGGTTGGAATCGGAGATGGGCAGGCGGGCTTGGTCTTTTGCTGACTGCCTGATAATTAAATGAGCGATTACCCGTCCCATTAAAGGACAATGATATAGAAAGCCTGCCATATGTCCTGAATATTAATGAGTAGCTGCAAGAGCCCAGATAAGCGCAGCGAGATGCCGGGTTCCGCAGCGGAGGTTAGGACTATTGGCCAGGGGCACTGTGGTCTGCCCGCCAGCTCCGGTGGCCACCTCCCCACCCTTTTACCTATAAATGCCCCCTGGTCGTCCATGGAGACACAGGCAGGCTCGTTCCCAGACTGCCTTCCAGCCTGATCCTGCTGCCCACGGAACGTGCAGAGCATCGATTGGGTGCTGACAATGAAGGGCCAATCAGAATGAGAGGACCCCAGTGAGGTGCACACAGAGAGGTGCCTCACTTTCTCATGAGTGAAGAATATGCATTTTTCTCACCACTATGTGAGGGCATAGTTACTATGGTACTGGCTACAAAAGGAACACAGCAGAGAGGTAAATTTGGTAATAATTTGATTGCTCTTCATCGTAAACAGAGGTTTGTTGGCTGTGTACAGTAACAAGAATCTTTGTGATTCAATCTTTATGATTTTACAAAAAGAACTACCAGACAGGATACTCAAATGTAAGTAACAACTCTTGAAAACAGAATCAAGTAGAATCTATCATTTTGACTGAAGACAAAAAAAAATGACTAGTTGGATTAAAAAAAGATTATTTCTATTTCTATTATATCTAAAAACACTGAAATGGCATCATGTGCCAGATGACAGGGGGTTTGTGTACCATCTCAATCACTTAAACGTGGATGTTTCACCAACTTAGCTCTTATCTCAAGCATTGACGCCATTTAGAGTCAAGGTCTGATTTTCTTCCGTGCCATTTGTTTCACATCTCTGTCCATTCTCTGTAACACTCTGTGTCATTCTTCTGGAAAAATTCTGTAAATGTCTGGCTTGTTATTTGACAAACATGCCTTCCAAGCCAGTGGGCGATACTCACAAAAGAATACTTAATCACACTCTATGATAGTAAATGGTGTCTATCACACCAGTCTCGCCGCTACCATGCGACTTCATTTCACTGTATACAATCATCTGGCTTGGTCTGATTTCTGTCATGTTGCTTGCTGATTTCTTCACTATCGGAGTAGACAGCCTAGGAGACAAACTGAAGGATCCCCTCCATAATCACCTGTATTACATTTAAATACACCCCGGCAACTGGAGCTCTCACCCAACTCATGCAAACAAACACTGGTTTTGGAGACCTGTTACAATCTAAACATGGACTTTAAGGATACACTGCATAAAAGAAGAGTTCCAATTTCCTAATCAAATACTCTGAAGAAAGAGGAAAGAATGATGAGATAAGTGCATGTACTTTAAAATTTTATACTGTTGCCAGCTTCAAGCACAGTGACTCAGTGATGCATTCATCACATTCTATCGAGAGAAACAGGACTGAATTATTTTGACATGTCACATTTACAAATACACTCCTTTTAACCACAAAATCCTGATTCATTAATCAGAGAACTGGTTTCTGAGCCACATTCTTGCAGGATGGATTGACTTTACATCAATACAGTACAATAAATAGACATGCCTAGGCAACAGTGTAGCACACTGAAATGCTAAAATATCTCAAAAGTTTAATAAATTCAAATACTCCAAGAAAAACATGCAATAGTAAGAGCCACAAAGATGGCATTTTTACAACCATCATGGAAGTGGAGAAAAATCTATGAAGGGAGTTTTGATTTTGCAACTTCATATTCTATCCCAATCACACGTGTCCATTGCAAAAATAGTTAATTAATGAGGTGATTAAATCAAACTCTTCACAAATACACTTGACAAAAGGTCTATTTTCAATGGGTTCCTGCCACAATTACTCTACTGTACCTCCAAGATTTTGAACACACTTGCATATTTAGTCGGCAGTGTAGCATAGTGTACCATATTTATGGCGGCAGTGTAGCATAGTGGTTAAGGAGCAGAACTTGTAACCTAAAGGTTGCCGGTTCGATCCCCGCTGGGGCACTGCTAGGCAAGGTACTTAACCCACAATTGCCTCAGTAAATATCCAGCTGTATAAATGGATAACATTGTAAAGAATACTTTGGATAAAAGCGTCTGCTAAATGAATAAATGTAAATATAGTGGATCTAACATGGCTTAAGCACACACTTGCTATGGAATCGTAGGAGTTATCACAGGAGCATACACTAAGATCTCGTCTTAATCATGGAAAGGGAGGGGGGAGTTTCCTTAACAGACTGATGACAAAAGAGCCTGATAATAAGTTTGCAAAATGCAACACTTCATTCCTGCAGGTTCTGGAAAACACTGTCAATGTTCACAATATGTATATATGAATATATATAAATATGCTTTCATCAGAAACAATGACTTTACTCCACTTTGGTTACATCCCAAACATCCGGACAATAAAAGGAAAGCTAAAGGGCATTGTTAAAAATACAAACATCATTATTAAATACTGCAATAACCTTTAATGCCTGAAACACAGTTTTGTCAACCCAGAAAAGGCTGAAAAATAAAGGCTGATAACACGGATGTTTAACCTCTTGAAACAACATTTGGGCATGTCTGTGCTTCTGTCGACTAATACTAGTATGTCTATCTATTAATCTACCTGACAGTACTCTGCATCCTGAAGAGAAATTATGTGAAAGCCACACAGTCAAACACATTTAAGTAAATAACCACTTGTGATTATAAGCTAAAGCCAAGCAGTGCACCATTACTAATAAGGCAAATTTTACACATTTTTTTATGTTTTGTCATTTCAATTACAGTCTTTGGAGTAGGACGATTATTCAATAATGTCTTCAGTATTGTATGGAGATATCTATCACTATCTACAGTAACTGTCACATTTTCCAAAGTCTCTGTTGGAAAGATTTGTTTCACCTGTTCTCTGAAAGTGATCAGTCCTGAGTGATGAGGTGGATAAATCATTTTGTGAGAGAATTTAAATTCTGGAAGTATTATTGCAGGGGGTGACTAAAGAGTGATTTAGATTCTTGCCCTACAATTTCTATTCAACACACTCAGTCACAACAGCTATAATAAGCAATCACAGGCATTTTCATGCTTATCAGTTCCATACTCCAAACGAGTCTGTAAAGTCTGGAAAACATATTTTTATTAATTGTTATTAAACATTATTATTACTTCCCAATTTCTCACTCACACAACCTGTATGATACTGAAAAAATATTAATGCTCAATAATAATTAAAATGACATTTCCATTTTTACAGATAATCAAAATGGGTTTGTACTGAAAGATTATAACACATATTGTCTGTTCTGTTCATTTTAATAATATGCTGCAGGTTTATTACTGAAAAAAATTGCAAAGTACAGGGATGTGAAACACAACTAACAGACATCTAGATAAATGTAACTATCTTTACATTTTGAAACAATAACTGCACAAATAATTGTCAGTTAAGGTTTATTCTAAACCCAATGTCAAGTTTTTAAAATGAAAAATTGTAAATTTTGAGTGATCGAACTGAATGGTAACAGTAATGGAAGATAATGTCAGCTTCAGAATAAAATGTGGATTCATTCGTAGTCAAACATCAAATATCACAACATTCCAGCATCTGTTCATAACATTCATAACATCTTTTAACATTGGAACGGTTGGGTTCTCAATGAGGGGGGGCACGGCGCAGGCAACGAAAGAAGCTCTTCATTGCCCTCCTGTGGCCAGAACGCAATTTGCAGGACCATACCTGGATGAAGAGAAGCAGATATATGGGAAAGCAGGCAAACAGGACTCCATCTGTCCTAATCATCTTCTCCCACCTGATTCTCTCTAGCATGGACATAGATGTGAGTGTTACAGAGAACCCAGTCAGGCCAACAGCAGTTCTGAGCCCTGAACTGGGCAAACTGGGGCACGCCCCTGATCACCCACAGAAGCAAATCAAATCAAACATTCTCTGCTCTTTCTCTTGGACCAGAGCGGGCCAAACATTTGGGGTTACAGTTCTACATTAATCTCCCTGCCAATCAATATCTAACATTTATTAGCATTGAAAAGCAATATTTTCCTTTTTACCTCAGTTAATTGTGGTTAGCCCTGTGAAGTACCTTATCACAGGTTCAACTGTGAGAGAAAAACCCGTTCCCATGGCGACAGTGAAAGCCATCGGTTTCCTTTTCAGCAGAATAATAGACTTCTCTCCTCTTTATGTCACTCTTCCACTTCGCTCTCAGCCTCTCTGATTAAATTCTAATCCACGTGTCCTTGAAATCTTTCTCTTTTTTTCGCCAAACAAGAGCCCAGATAAACCATTTGAATAACTGTAACAGACATTAGCGGTGAGGAAGGCTGACACTTAAAAAGTTGGACATGTTTGAGGAGGATTTTCTCTGGCGTATTTTCCACCTCCAAAACACCTTTCCTTTCCAAATAAAACATGAAAGTAACTAACGAGGTCACAGGCATTTATTCTGTGCTCCGTTTGACCAGCAGTGTGTCTCACAAACACCCGGGAGTTATCGAGAGACACTGTGTCGATGACTACAGTACAATCCAGCCTGTCAGTCATTAAAGGAATAGGGCTTTCAACAAAATTTGAGGAGGAATGGTAATCTGTTCACATGAGTTTCCCCCAGCAAACAACTGCAGCGGGCCAGTACAGATATTCCCACGTGTCTCTGCAGCTTCGGTCCCTCTACCCTTCAGCCACTGCACGGCCTTGTCCACCCAGCCAGGCCGACCCCCTTCCAAACTGACACCGCGCCAAACTCGCAATCCGTTTTCCAGAAGAGCACAATCAATGCTGCTGTGTGCCAAAGCTCGGTAAGCTCCCCAAATCTCAATGCATCATCTGTTCCACTAGCATGTCTAAGCTATCACAGAGTCATTAAAATGGGAAAGGAAAGCGTTTCCTGTTATCACGCTGAATTGCACAGCACACAACTTCTACAGCGCAATGTCTACAGTCTCACCCTATACATATCAGCCATCAGTTTCCCACACTTCAGGTATCCACAACAAAACCTGCATCTTAGACTTTGCATTATCACATTATCTTTTTGTGGATGTCCGAACACAGGATGGTGTACACATGTGCCAGTTTAGATATTACCCATTTTTGCAACCCAATATTATCCTATTCCGATAAAAAGGCCTGTATCAGGAATGTAACTGCCATGCCCAGGACTCAAAATTGCAACTATTTGCTTCCCCTCCCAACCCACTGTGCCACACTGCCATACAATCAGAAGTCTTCCAGAGAAACCATGGTGATTCATCGATTGCCAGGGTTTACAGTTCCCACATTCAAAGTGTATCCCAGAGACAGAATCAAAAATGTCACCGGTTTTGAGGGATAAGGGGCATTCACATGTCCTAAGTTCTCCTTGAGACAAATGGATATTGCAATAGCTATATGCAACCTGAACAGGAGAAATTAAAGACCACATGAGCCCATTCCCTTTGCACCAAAAAAAGTCTTGTTCCACTGGACAGGGAGATAAAAAAAATAAAACTACACCAAGGTCTGTCTTTCCATTTTTGACCAAAAAAAAAATTCAATAAGTCATAACTTCATAGGGTTTTTTTATTATTATTTTCCCCAGTCTACAAGACATGTAAGAAGGCGTGTGAAACTGCACTATATTCTCCGTTATGGAGGCCTAAATGATTAATCTTTGACAGTTTGTTAATTATTTTCTCATTGTTGTGGGAATGTCTGCTAGATTGTGACCCTGTACATTCAACATCGATTTCCTTTTCACTGGCTCGGCGCTCGCGTCCTTGGGAGCTGAAAGGCTCGACACACCGTAGGCAGTGGGAGTGGGGGTGGGAGTGGGAGTGGGAGTATGGGGAGGTATAGAGATTGGATTGGTGGGGGGGGTGGTAAGCGTCAGACTGTGGGAGAGCTGAGAGAGTGAGAAGAACACACGGAGAGCATTCATTTCCTCTAATAATGCAAAACACACAACATTTTTTTTCTGGAAATCTTTCTGTTTACACTGGGCTTTTCAGACAAAATACATAAAAACAACCACATGAATAAAGAAAAACACAACAGAGATAGAAAAAATGCTGAGATCAGAAGCATGAGGTGGTCAGGGTACACCAACTTCCCAAAGTGACAAAGGGCATCAGTCTGAACATTAACCATATGCCCCTTCATATGTAAGGATTTGTAATGTTTTCAGAATGGAAAGCAACTCTCAATGTCCATGCTACCAGCAGGGGTCATATCTGCAGATTTGCCCCAATATCACATTACATTAGATTATTGTCATTTAGCGATGTCCATAGAGAAACCTTCATAGGTAACAATTTTTACACATTATCCATTTATACAGATGGGTATTTACTGAGGCAATTCTGGGTTTAGTACCTTGCCCAGGGGTACAGCAACAGTACCCCAGCAGGGAATCGAACCGGCAACCTTTCACTGCCCTGCTCCTTACCACTATGCTAAAATGCCACCTCCAACTACCCAGCAAAAGACGATTAGTTCACTCCACAAAAGACTGAGGTCCACTACAAGACAAACAGCTCTGATCTCAAGAGGACAATGTAACTGTCTGTAGCAGACTCTTCCACACACCTGGCTCTTTTACACAAGATCTCTGTCCGTCTTGTCCATTGCCAGCAGTACAGTCATGTTTCTGATAATTACACACATAAGAACAGAAGTTTAATGATGAGCAGGCAACTCAGCCTAGGCTCATCATTTTGCCTATAGCGTGCTGTATACACAGTGTATCAAGCACTGTGGCAAGTCTGATCTTACAAGACTCTAAGGGTTTCTACCTCCACTGAAAGTCCTAACTTTCCCATGCGTTTATAACTGAATGAATACTTCCTAGTGCTGGTGTGAAGTTTACATTAAAATAGTAATCATCTATGTTTTCTTGTTCTGCTGACAGAACACAGCTTGAAAAATCTTATTGTCCATTAGTCATCCCCTTTAAAAATATAAAAACCCCAACCTCCAATCAGATGCCCCATATGATATTTGTTATCTTTTTCTTTTCTTCTTCTGTGGAGACCAGTGACTCATTTTTTTGTTGCTTTAACTACGGAACAAATTTACACTGCACACTGAATACATGCTGTACACACACTCTGAATATACAGTATAAATGAATATGGTCAGACTGTGGGCGAGAGTCAACATCCTCCAGACAGGACAGGGTGAGATGGGGAGACACTTTGGGGTGGTTTTGTCACGCTTTGCAGAGGATGAAAGAGGATTATCGTTACTGTCTGCTAAATGACAATGTAAATGTAAAAATAACTGCAGACAGTAACGATAATCCTCTTTCATCCTCTGTATTATACCTTTCTTACATTATTTCTAAACATGCATTATGCTCACACAACGTACCTATTTACAAATTGAAGAGCATTTCCTGTATACTGTATTCAGTATTCTCTATTTTGTACACTGTTGATGTTGTGTGGTGTTGTTCTTTATATACTATTGTTAGGCCCTATGTGTACGTTAGTATGGTGTGTGGCAATATTGTGCACAGTTACTGCAATCTTGCATTTTAACATTGATTTTAAATTGGTGCTTTAATGCTCATGTTACTATCTACATCTGTAATAAATATCTGTACCTAAATGCTCTTACTATTGAAGTACCCCTGGAAGAGCCTGCTGAAAGGGCACTGGGACGTTGTAACATCATAAAGACCACGTAAACACTTGGATACTTCCAAAGAAGTATTTTTATGTTTTCACAAGCGGACTCATTAACAAAGTTTATCACAATTCCTCAACAATCCCAACCCAAGCATTATGGCAGTTAAACAAATTCATTAAAAGTAGCGTTATCTAAAAACGCCAATTGCCACGAGAGTCACTCCAAACTAAGTTAAGAAGGAAGTCATATTTTCGCAAAGGGCAAACAACGTAATATTTTTAACCAATCTGGTGTAAAGGGTCTGTACAGGAAAAATACACGCATTAAAAGATTTCAAAAGGAGGTCTAAACGAGGCAGTTCGGCCTCCAGACCTTTTATCATTACACTACCTCTCATTTTGTATCTCAGTGATGGTCCTGCTGACCTCCACTGCGGCATTGACTGTAAACGATGAAAAAAAAATAGTAAAATTAATGTCTAATGCAGCAGCAGTTGTTCGTGCAGATCCAATTAAAGATGACAGTCTAGAGCTGCACATAGCACTTTGGCCGAAGTGAAAGGCAAAAACGTTCAAGGAAAACAGGATGGTGACTTGGGGTAATGTATACATTAAGATAAAAACGTTCACGTGTCCATACAACACCCATAATCTAATTTTTTTTTTTGACATGCCAAATTTAGCGTTCTTGCAACCAAGTCAGCAAACTTCCCAAGTTACAAAAGCTGTCTTCTCTTAAACAACTGGGCCCAACTTAAGATTGAACAAGAAAGCGTAACCAAACAAATTCACTTACTTTTTAATTGGTCTTAAAGCAAATAAGTTCGTAACGTGTAAATTAGTACTTACATACGACAACTACGCGAAATGTATACTTACTAATCCCCAATGACATTTTAAAGTAGCCGCTCCAATAACGCAGATAAATTTCGTTTGGCTCACGTGACGCGTATCCAAGCAAAGAAAGCGATGGGGCCATCTAATGGCATGAAGCACATGCGAGAGAAAAAACATCTGAGTGGACCCTGCTGCGACTGAGCTACTTATACAAAATGTATGTTACTTAAAATAAAGCAACAAATGATCGTTGGGGAAATATAATCAAAGCGCGATTAACTGAAGGTTGTACAATAGACGTCTAGGTAACTCAGAGGGAAAGTATTGTGTATTCGTGTTATTGTTCAATTAGAAGTGTGTGCTGTAAAGGGCATGTCTTCAGTAGTGTGTGAGTGTATGTTTGTGTATTCGTGTACATTCTTTGTCCTGAAAATATTAAAAAGTCAGGCTTGCTCTGGGTTGTATTAGGTACTCGTCATGGCTGTGACGATCCATGAGAGGGAGATAGTGACACATAAAATGCAGTACCATTTTATGTATCCATGAATGTGAGATCCAAAATGTCCTTTCACAATTCACATTTGAGACTTCAATCAGAATACACATAGGGATGGGTATTAGTATTTAATTTTTTTTCTTAATAAAGAACAAATAGATTAGTGAATCATCCCGGCACTGTATGGTCCCTATGCTCAGAACAGCAAATAAGATCAGCACATTTCAGATGCATTCTTTGTCGATGCATTGAACTGAACTGCCACTAAGTGCAATGCTGGAATGTGAAGCCTACCCGTTTCAGTCGTCATGCAACAGTACATGTGTAAACATCCCTGAAACCAAAGGCTGCAGTGGACAGTGCCCACTGATGGGACTGTAACAGCACCTGTTGTGTGCAGTGGTGGCACGCTAACTCCGACTGCTGCTATATTGGGATGTCTGAAAATCCAGATTTATATCTGCTTCATTTTTATTTACTTAGATGACAGTGCAGAAATAGCCCTGGCTTAACAGAGGCATGTCCTTTTCCACCAGACCCAGGCGCCAGCTTTGTTTTTTCGCTGAGGGCGGGTAACATCCGAGTCACGCGCAGGGACCGCCATTGCCCTGGAAGCCTCGCCGCTTCCCGCTCCTGTTTCTCTCCCCTGCCCTCCACCTTCCTCCAGTGTCCCCTTTTCCGATTAACGGTTGTCCCTCTCCACCCCATGTTCGTGCGAGGGAGTCATTTGCCTTCCTCACAAGCTTCCTCATCCCTCCTCAGTTTCCATAGCACTTCCTATATAATGTAAAATACATTTGCATGGTGTCACATCGCTTGCTTTATTATCCAGAGCAGCCTGCAAAGCAGGGGTATCAAAATGCTTATTATTATTGGGTCACAAAAACATGGGAAGATCCAGAACATTACAGACCACATTTGAACATGTGTCAGGCCATCACGCAATGTTGTAATTAGACTGGGTGTTCAGCTTATGCTATGTCTAACTGAGTTGAGGTAAGGGTTAACAACAACAACCTATGGTTGGGAACCATACATTTTATAACCCTAAGCTGGTAGTAAACCTTTACCCAAAACCATTTAAAATTCCACAAGGCCCTTAAAAGAGAACCCCTATAGCTTTAGTTTGCAAAATCAGGAAAATCACACCAATCAAGATTTCAAAAAAACAGTTTTATTTTCTAACAAATCTGTTCTTTTTCACCACAAAGTTTATCATTGTGCATAACAGTACTTGTACAGTACTACAGTACTAGTTTTTTTTCCTTTTGACAGTATGGTACTACCTTTTCCTAGGTCATCCATCATATGTTGAAGATAAAATTTACATTCTTAGCGAGTGGCATTCCATGTATGGTATAGTATAGCAAAGCATGAATAGACAAGAGGAAGTCAAGGAGATTTTATTGTTTTTTGTGGCTTATGACTGCAAAGAGTGGACCAGGATTTGGATGTGAGTTTTAACTTTTTTCCTTCTGACGTGAACAGGGTGTTTTTGCCCAGGACTTTTCCTCCCAGACACAACCCTGACCTTTGCTAGCCCACTGGCCTCAGCCATCCAAGTGAGGTCTCCCAACAACATTATAAATCAAGTTCTTCCTGAACACAAACGCCACTTCATTGTTAATGCCAAATAATGGTAAATGGTCAATTGTTAACGGTAAATATCTTCCCTAGGAGGGAAAAAAGATCCAGGTTTCATTATAAAGTCTGATTTCTCCATCATATGACACCCTAGCCTTGATTGCAAGGGGCTCAATATCAGGGCCCCAGCTGAATCCTGCCATTGATATATGTGGATACTTGTCTGGTCATGACAAATACACAGAAGTTATCCGTGAGGCTCAGCTTTCTGTTTTCAAGAGCCCCCTCCGCCACCCCCTTCAGAACAACACCACCAACACAATAACAACAAAAACACAAGGTCAAAACAAAAAATCTCAGACCGCCGAGTCTCCAAAATGCGGCTCCCAAGGGGGGCAGGTGGAAGGGGATCAGGAAAGTTCCTCCAGCCTCTGCCAAGCGTGGGCCGTCAAATGGAGGCAGCAGCCTCTAAAATCCCCCCACCCCCCACCCATCCTCCACTGCGCCCTTGTCCTTCCGCACCCCTCCTTATTTCCACATGGTCTGCAGATGTAGACAGCTGCGCGGTTCTTCATCAGAAAAAGAAAAACAGCTGGGCCAGGGGTTCAGGTTGCCAGGATGAGTCCCAGAGGAGCACTGACTGTTACTATTGACAATACACAGCCTGCCTCACAACCAGATTCCATGGGATCTCCCGTGCTACTCCGTTACCTTTCCACTGGCCAGAAAACGCACACACAATGCACGTATTAATAGCCTTAACTTTTAAAATAGTCAATTTCGCTAATTATTCCAAAGGAAGGTAATTACACATGCATTGTTTTCTGACAACCACAACAATTTAACTCCCTGACCAGTGCTGTACTGTAGTGGGTTTGGCGCACTTTTCTGTCAAGTGTCTGCAGCATATCTTGGAACAAGTCTTGTGATTCTCAACTGGTTGCTCCTCTGGTTTGAACTGGTGTCGCTGTACACAACCATGTTTGTACACCATCCTGTTACGCCAGTTGTTTAAGTCTGAAAATCTCCTTCAAACTTCCATGCCACTTTATGACCCTGCAGAGGACAATCCAGCTACATACTTCTATATTACATAAGATTCTTATCCTATGCAGGAGCGGTGAGGAATTGCACATGAGGAAGTGGCTTTGTGCTGGAATTCCTCAAGGCTGTAGATGTGTATGTGTGTGTGTGTCTGTGTGTGTGTGTAGAGGGAGTAGGTCCCATAACACTGGCTCTTTTGTTAGCTTGAGAAACAGAGGAACAGTGTAACTGTATTGTGCCTTGAAGACTGGGAGTTACTCTGAGGTGTGACAGATCCATTTTGAAATGAGCATCCAAAGAACCAGTCTGTGACATGAAAATGCTTCCATGTTTCCACTCGGCTGCTTTGATGCACAGAGTTTACATGTTTTTTTTTCTTCCAGACAACCCATCGCCTCTCTTTTCAGGTATTAATACAAAACTGCTGTGGGGTGGTAAGACTGGCCATCAATTCTAGTTTGGGTGATGTGAATTCACAGAGGTTTTGACTGACTACCGCTCTCCATCTGCCTGCCTTTAACTTGCCCCTCACCATCGATGGTTTCTGCGAACGTGCCCTAGGTTTGAGATCCAGGAGAAGGCCTTTCTCAGACTGGTTGCTCTTGCACCTGCTTGAACGTGTAAGACCACCCTTCCCAGTCTGTTCCCCTGTAGCTCCGCCTGCTTCTGTGCTCTCTGACCCCGAGATGAGCTGCTCAGCAAAGCAGTGGTGACGGGGGAATTCCCACTCACCAGGGCTGCTCTCTGTGTCACCCTAACCTGCAGGACGTCCGGGCGCTGGAGACCCATGGGAGCGCAGTCTCATCTCGTTTTTCCTGTGTGGCATCGCGGCGCCCCGCAGACGCCCGTGTGACATCACGTCCGCTAGCTCACAGGCTCACTGCAGGGTTTGGGGTCGGGGTTCTTGTAGATGAGCGCGATTTCGTGGTTGTTTGGCGGGCGGGGCGCCACATAGGCGTTGGAGCGGGAGGGGGTCTGCGTGCGCCTGCTGAAGGCCTGCATCAGCTTGGAGCGGTAGTGGTCCCCAGCCAGGAAGTAGAGGATGGGGTCGATGCAGCTGTTGACGCTGGCCAGGGGGCGGGTGATCTTGTAGGCGAAGTTGACGATGTTGAGCACCACGCAGTCGGCGTCCAGCACCCGGTAGGTGTAGTAGAGGGTGCGCGTGATGTGGAAGGGCACGAAGCACAGGGCGAAGACCACCAGCACCACCACGATCAGCTTGATGGACTTCTTCCGAGAGGACGCCCCGTGCTGGCTGGACCCCAGCCCGTGCCTGGGCCGGCACAGAGCCCGGGCCATCAGGTAGTAGCACACCATGATGACCAGGAAAGGGATCCCAAACAGCAGGGTCATGACGGCCGAGCTGTACACCACGTACTCCTCGAAGTCCTCCGGCCGGGTGGTGTCGTGGCATAGGGTGTCGTTGTCACGCTGGGTGGTGGTGACGAAGATCAGGTTGGGCACGAGGCAGGCGGTGACGGCCACCCACACGGCAATGCAGACCGCGTGGGCGTGGCGCGGCTTCACCTTGGCCAGCGAGCGGATCGGGTGGCAGATGCCCAGGTAGCGGTGAACGCTGATGCAGGTGAGGAAGAGGATGCTGCAGTACAGGTTGGCGTAGAAAAGGAAGCGGACGATCTTGCAGAGCGCCACCCCGAAGGGCCAGTGGCTGCGGTTGGCGTAGTAGTAGATGAGCGTAGGCAGGGAAAGGACGTAGAGTGTGTCGGACAGGGCCAGGTGGAACATGTAGACCGTGCTGCTGTTCCAGGGCCGCATCCTAAACAGGAACATCCACAGGGCCACAGAGTTGAGCAGCAGTCCTAGCACACAGACGATGCTGTAAGACACAGGCAGCAGGATGTACTTGAACTCCTCGTCAAAGCGGCAGCTCTTGTTGTGCTCTCCGTCGCCCACTGGTGCCAGGGTGGTGAACAGCACCGACTTGTTACCCTCCTTAAGACTGTCCAGGATTGCATTCATTTTCTGACTTGAAGAGAAGGCAAATGGGATAAGCTGCCTGTGAAAAGGAATAGGGAAAAACAATTGTTACACAAAACATTATGAAGAATGATCTCATTCACACAGATATTTGTGTTGTTACTTTAAATTATTCATCTAATTTCTAATTTTGAACATCTGCTGAAACATGTGCAACCTAAACTTCCAGACAGAAAATATGGTAAATATTCAGACATTTGTGAAAATAAATGTGTATCACAAACATAATGGGAACAGCCTGCGTGGACTTCAACTCCAGAAAACCACATGTTCAAAAAAGTTCCTTAGTGAAGCAGAATAAATATACTATTAGTTTCAAAAGTGCAAAAACCTGTTCTGGCATTACCCATTGCCTTTTTATTATTAGTCTGCAACTGGAACTAGGGAAAATTGAAACTATATGAATATAACTATATCAAACCTGTACATATAAAAATATCTGATGTCCAATGTCAAATGAACATTTTTAACAAAGTGTAATAAGTGTAATTCTAATTAAATCAACAACGTATTTACATAAAACAATTTCGACAGACTACGTTTTCCTGTATTTACTACACGAGATGTCACTGTAATATGTCGTAATATGTAGTCGTAGTATGTCGTAATCTTAATTTTGCGGTCGGCACTGTACCCCTTATCCTATACCGCATATGTAACGGATTCACACTGGGTGCGTCTTCTGTGACCGCTAATGGGCGACTAGAAATATGCACAGCTGCCCACAGACTCATCGTACTGGAAAGCGCCAGAGATATTAAGCCGACTGAGTCGCATGGAAAGAGCATTTGTATTGGCGTATTGACAACTTTTACTAATCCCTTATCCTTCAAAGGAGTAGCCATGGTAAGTATGCAAGAAAGTAGCCTACTAAGCAGTAGTAGCAGTGGTAGTAGCAGAGCTAGTAATGAAAACTATGTGGGCATGAAGTCCCATTTCACACAACGTGCCAAGAACTGTACGCCGCGCTACTTTCGACACTTTGAAGCAACATGTGCTAACTTAAAACTACGTTTCATAAAGAACACAAGAAGATACAGACACAGTCTACCTAACCAAACAGAAAGTTTTTTGGGGAGAGGTCAGGACAATCCAATAACAGGTTCGTGATTGGAACACGAAAGTTTCTTGTTGAAGACATCGGCAGAAATAATTTCAGTACAATAAAAACTTATCGACAGAGCAAACAATTCAACGCAAGTATCGTTAACATATTTAGTCGATAACTTGTACTTACTCTGATATCGCTTTAGATGTAACGGCGAAGAGATGGCCAGCGCACCACTGGACGACCGCGTGCTGGCAGGAAAGATGGATTTGTGAGAATGGACTGCATGTCTGAGAGGGAAATACCTCATTCCTCTCCGGCCCGCCCCCTAATATCCAAATAATCTACTCTGAATTTGTACCGTACATTTCACAATGCACGACACTCGAGCAACGCATGCCCCCACAGGATAAACGATTAAGAGAGCGGTATTAGCGGCATTCTGGAAATTAACGGTCAATGCCCGGAGAGACTGGGAACTAGTTTCTGGTGATCGATTTGCTAGTTTGGTTTCGATTTGACATTGTTATCTGGTCAGTTTATGACCACTGAAGTCAGTTCTGCTTTTTTACTGTTAATGTGCAAGTAGAAGAACATACCGATGATGAAATGATGAATGATGAGGTCTGCGAATTTAAATTAGGAAGTAGCCTACAAAAAAACAATTTACGACGTCTGCAATTAGAATAGTTTCATTTTAAAGTAATGTCTACATATTAAAAACAATTTGTTCTATGTTGTTAGAAATGACAAATTTTGCGTTATATTTTAACAGTCCTGAAATTACAAACCGAAATGCACTATTTTATATGGGGAAACCGTTTATTTAAAGTCTGCTTGACAAAACATTGATTGATGCTTTAGACAATGCTTCATCTTGCAGAAGCGCCTGTGGCGCTGATGAGGCACCATACTAACCTTACTGCAGTTATGTCAGTCTTGACAGCCCTGATATGTTCCAAATCTTCTTCATCTCTGTTGTGATGTCATGCTGCTCTGACACCGTTGGTCATTCAACTTGAAAGGATACACTTCTGTTCTCTCGTGCTGGAAGTCGTTCTGGACAAGAGTATGTAACGTGATGTCATGTAATGTAATGTGCTTTTAAATAACCTCCCTGTAGAAGGTGGCAATCAATCAAAGTCCTATTAGCCCTGCACCACCTGTTGCCAAGATTGCCAAGCTGGAAAGTGATGTCTATAATTTTTAAGACAGAAGAATTATGAAAAACAATGACCTTGCGTGTGCACGTTTTCACTTGTGAATGAGCCTATCGGTGTATGTGTACATGTGTATATACATGTTTGTGCATGCATACATGTATATGTATGACCCAAGTTGACTACATTACAGTCAAGTGCCTGAAATAACCCACTGAAACATTGATGGGGCTAAAGGTTTGACCAGGTCTTGTCCAGACCACTGACAGCACCCATAACTCAATATATCATCACATGGCCTTGAATGAACACGACTTCAGCGTCCATAGACCCTTTAACGATTACAAGCCGCTTCAGACATTTTAATGGAATTTAGTCATGTTTGACTGATTGTGTCTATTTTATTGGTTTTGTAATACAGTTAATTTTTATTCAGGAAATGGCCATACGGAAGCAACCCGCACCCACAGACCTTGATCACTGTATGACGTGTGACCTGAGGTTTATACAGATTTTCCCAGAGTTGCTTAGAGATGGGTCTGATGGCACTATGTGGCAGAATCATAAAGAAATAAACATCAGATGAGATTGCGTGCAAGAGATTAGCTATCTGTTTATATTGAGGATGATAATAATCCTGGTTGAACAGCAGGTGACAAAGTGCACATGAGGTGTCAAATCAACTAGAGGCCCTGATGTCTTAAGGGGCAGCAGTGTAGCAGTGTAGCAACCAAAAGGTTGCTGGTTTGATTCCCCGCTGGGGCACTGCTGTTGTACCCTTGGGCAAGGTGCTTAACCCCCAACTGCCTCAGTAAATATACAGCTGTACAAATAGACAACATTGTAACTGATGTAAAACGCTCTGGGTAAGAGCGTCTGCTAAATGCCTGTAATGTAATGTCTTCATATTGTGTGTTGTGTTGATTCAAGACTACAACACATTGGCAGAGCTGAAAAGCTGCCCTGCTGCTGGAATGCTGAGTGTCACATGTCAAGCAATGGAGGCCGCAGTGGGAGTCGAAGAACGCTCCAAAGTTGCCCTTGTGTCCACAGAGGACATGGCAATGGGGAAATAACAGATAGCTGTGACAGCGTGCTGCAGCTGGACAGGGGTCAGCACATTATGGGAACAGAAACCAGCGACAGGGGGATTCTGGGAATTTGTATGTTACCATTAACTGGATGTGTGTACAGCCTTCAGGTTTTTTTTTTTTACTACAACTACTAACTTTCACTTTGTAGGAATTATATGATACTTCAGTAAACCAATACTACCACCACTGCTAGTAATAATAATGGGTCATAATAAATAAAATATACTATATGTGATGAAGAATGTTTGGTGTGTCAGGTAGTCTGTGTACAGTGCTAATTATCTGTACTGACATTAATCAACCATTGACATCATTATTACGTCGGTTACATAAGCAGTGACATGTGGCTCTTTAACCTTATTATTATTCACTTGATTAACTGACAAGATGGTAATTGAGGGAAAGAGCATATTTTTCTACCTCTGTGGAGTAGGCAGCACTGTGTGCTCTCTGTTCGTAGTGTTACACATGGGTTTGCTGATCTGAGTAAAGGTACATCAGAGAAATCTGTGGGGAAAACATGATAGGAAATCCTCTCAGCATAAAAGGTCAAGGTCAAGGTATCTTGACCTTGCACATGGATGCACATCTAAAGCACATGCAGGCAGGCACACACACACACACACACACACATTTACAGAGATAGACAAAGACTCACACATACACACACACACACACACATTTACAGAGATAGACAAAGACTCACACATACACACACACACACACACACATTTACAGAGAGAGAGACAGACACACACACACACATACACACACACACATTTACAGAGATAGACAAAGACTCACACATACACACACATTTACACAGAGCGACAGACAGGCACACACACACACATACACACACACACACACACATTTACAGAGATAGACAAAGACTCACACACACACACACACATTTACAGAGAGAGAGAGACAGACACACACACTACACACACACACACACACACACACATACACACACACACACACACACACACATACACACTACACACACACACACACACACACACACACACATTTACACGCAAACCCACAGCAGAAGACAGCATGGTAACAGGTGAGATCCTCTGCATATGATTGGTCAGAAACACTTGAAGGCTGGAACAGGATATTTGAAGACTGTAGCGTCCTGATAAGGGAGGGAGTTTGTTTAATGTCTGATTTACAGTTTTACAATCCTGCTTGGAGACAACAGGGCTAGACACACGTATCGTAGACGTATTGTATTGTCTAT
The DNA here is from genome assembly GCF_013368585.1 of Megalops cyprinoides. Lineage (NCBI taxonomy): Eukaryota > Metazoa > Chordata > Actinopteri > Elopiformes > Megalopidae > Megalops > Megalops cyprinoides. The sequence continues at coordinate 25,055,901 of NC_050598.1, read as the reverse complement.
ATCAATACAACAGTGTTTGTTTTTGCAGATGCATCCGTAAGAAAAACCATTACTGCATGATAGCTACATTGTCTTCAAGGAATCATTGTCGTACTGCTTTTTTGCATGTTACTTTTTGCAGAGGATATGTTCTTTAATGTGGCAAACCACATAGAATGGGATTCTATTATCAATGAGGAAATTATAATTCTATAAACACATCTATACTAAAGTGTACTAAAGTTTTTTTTATCCTAAATGTTACAGTGTGTATGTCAGTGTCCATCTTACAATGAGACACTGTGATGATATTATTTCTTCATGTGTACCTTCATGCATAATACTCTTCTGAGCCATGGGTTGGTGTCATCTAGTTGTTAGAGCAGCTTGAAGGTGGAATTTCATTTTTATTAAAAAAACTGGAAGATGGTGAGGTTTGTCGTATAACATATCGTGCAAAATCTTATTGCACTGGGCAATATCTGAAGTGTATCCAGTACAGCTCACTCTCGGATGGTCATTGGACTCATTCTGATGACATTGCAAAGATTTAAATAAAGTTAGCCCCATATATCTGAAGTTAACGTTACATTGCTACATGGGTAAACATTACCAGCGTGGTTTCACACTGCCATCCAGCCAAAGGTGGTGCCGGGTGTCAGATTTTAAAGGAGCTGTGTGATGGGACACTATACTGAGAACAAGGGTTCTGAGAGCAGTCAGGCCTTGGAGGTGAGCCAGGGTTGCCTGGATAATGGGGGGGGGGGGGGGGGGGAGCTCACACCCCACCGGCCCCCCAGGACACTGACCCAAAGCTCTGTCAGCACTGTTGCGTACAGGAAGCCTTGCCAGTGGCTCAGGGAGCTGGAATGTGTGTGGGCTACGACCAGCCACTCCACTGACTCACTGATCGCCTCATTAGGAACAAGGCTTCTGCTGATCACTGCACAAAGCGACCCCTCTGTTTCATACCCCCACCACCTCCCCGGCACTGACAAATAAAACTAATCTGCAAATAAATCACACCTTCCAGTCTGACATGAGTCATTCTCAATGTGCTGTTTTAATCAAGAAGAATGGCATTTCACTGCGATTGAGTCTTTGAAACAGACACATGGGCGTGTTTGTAGGTGTGCATTTTATGAATGGTTTACTGGCATGGTACCAAAAGAAATAACAGGTTTTATGTTATTGTTGTACCCTTGCTCCAGGTACATAAACTGAATTGCATCAGTGCATTCTGAGTTATATGAATGGATGTAAATCATTACTCAAATCATTTCAGTAATGCAAACTAAATTCAGAAAAAAACACGGTAGTCAAGTTAAAAGGTCCGGTTTTGATCCACATTGTTTCCCTATTCAGACTAAATAAAGAGATAAACCTTACCGAGATTTTTCAGAGGGTTCTCGCAACCAAATTCAAAGGTCATTTAGAGTGCTTGGTTAACAATTCCGGTGGAATTTTTTTGCAAGTGTCTATCAGTGCATTACAATTTGCTTGTCCTGAAGAAGGTGTAGTGTACAGGTCTTTGTCTCTCTGGTCACTGACCTATCTGCCATCCTTGAGCACAGACAGTCACATTGGTCTATTCTTTAATAAGTAACTAACTGACCCTGCTTCATGTCAGACACACACACACACACATTTTTCTTTGGGTCACAGATAAATATTTTCCTTTTTGTCTTTTTTTAGTTTAGTCACAATGTAAGGTCTGTCTTTGTAGTCTGTAGGTTAACAAAACTTAACTGTCTTGTTGGCAAAACTAAGTTCACCCAGCATGTTTGGCTGTAAGCACCCTAAGTACTGTGTTTCCAAAAATTCTAAACACCAGCATATAGATTTTGGACCATATATGAGAAATGTTCTTTATCTGATGAACCTCTCTTTTTTCTTCACTTTTTTATGACATGAGTAAACCTTTTGTAAAATAGCACTCTGAGTACTATGTACCGTGAAATCGTCAGTAACAGGGATGTTTAGAAAACTGCCATTCCCCTGGTGAGTCCCAGCCATGAAGTCACTCAGAGCTTGTGTAAATACAATGGCTGAAATTGGCAAGTGGGATCTGAGAAAACATCAGCAATGTTAACATTACAACCTGTGTAAAAGGTCCTAATTGCAACCGGAGGAAGGGTGTGTGGAGGAGAGGGTGTTTACTCTAGTCTGGAGCCGAGGGCGCTGAGTGAAACTCAATACAGGAACCGCATGCTGAGTGGAAGCTACGAGAAGCACTGACTGAGGGAGAGAGCAGGAATTTGAGGAACTGAGGACACAGAACACAAGTAACAGTCACCGCAACTTTACTTTTGACTACTCATCCGAACCCACTGGTCTAGAAAGAAAGTAAAAGATAGGAGGGAGATATATATACAGAGGCACCATTAGGCTTGCCTCACCGTGACAACTTCTGTACTTGTGCAGGAGTGCTGAGGCAAGGGGAGTGCAATTCTCCGATACACTCAGACGCAAACTAGTGGATACTTTTCACACATGTCCCACAGTGAACTACTGTGAAGTGGCTGCCAATTGGAGGATAGGCGGCACGCCACTGACATCATCCAAGCAACGCACAGGCGCATGATCACTTGCAGCGTGACTGAGTGCAGTGCAACAAAGAGACCCTGGCCCATGCAGGCTCCTGGTCATTTTTGGCAAATATCTTTACCTTGGCCATAGGGTACGGTGTGTACTCGAAACTAGCGCTTTGCTGACACAGCCTCTTAGAAGCCCCCAGACAGAACAAACTGCAAAGGGTCTGTTACAGACTCTCCTTTAACCAGAACAGGACACCTCCTGGTGGATGTATGAATTGTAAATTTCAAAGTGTGAACAAAACTTCCTCAGTTCTATCTGACTTGATTAAAGCATTTTTTCCTGATAGTAGTATAAGTCCTGAAGTAGTATAAGTTGACAGTTTAGAGGGGACACCTAGTGCTTACATCATGGTTATAACTGAAAATCCTTAATTACATGCACTCAGCATACAGGTCCTTTTTGGTCTCTGACTTGACCTTAAGCCTATCATTATGTGACAATGGGTCAGATGCCAGTTTACACTCTGAACACTGCAGTAAAACAAAGAAGGTGTTTTATGTGTAAGTCGGACATAAACCGTTAGGCAACAAGCAGAACCTTTGAATCCAGGTGTTTATTCTCATGGCACTGGTGTCTATGAATAGGCATGGTGAGTCACTCAGCCAGCAACAGGCTTTCTATGACTCACTTGTAAATGGATGTAAAGATTCCTCATGGACCAAGACACACATCATGTCACTTGATTGAAAGCAATACTACCTGTAAGGTGGAATTAAGAAGTTCTTACAACAGACTGTAAGTCCATGAAAAACAAGAGTGAGCAGACATCACATCAAATGTACAGCCTATGTCAAATTGTACAATAGTACATATGTAAGAAATCAATACTTTCTAGGTCTATCCAAGGTCTGTCAATGGTGAGAAAAAAAGAGGTGCCAGACCTGTAATGCATACAGATCTTCAGTAAACATGGACCTTTTGATGTACTCAAAATACCCACAGCTTAGTCAGTTTCACAAAATAGTCAGGTTGAGGTGGATGAGTCATAAGTAAGGACCATGAGGAAGGTAGTACATAAGAAAAAGAGAAAGGTCATGATGGTTTCTGTGAAAGACCGCAACATTTTACACATGCCATATAAAAACAATCCATACAACCCTCAAAAAAATGTGCTATGTGCTTTGGGACTGATGACCTCCTGAAACATTCATTCATATTCATTAAATGCCATATTGTCAATCTATCACAGGGCACACATAAAACATACCAGGCAACTCAGCTTGTCTTTGGACCATGTAATGATGAAGACGACTAAAGCAGACAAAGGAGAACATGTAAACTCCATGCATGCAGGGCAAGATCTGAAATCCGAGTCCTGGATTTATGCAGGATCAGTGCCACCCACCACAGTTGAACCAGCTCAGAAAAAGACAGAGCAAGGCATTGTGGTCTCTCTGAGAAACCAGGGGAAAACTACAGTCGAGTGAAATGTGAGACCGAGTACAAAAAGGGGAGAAAAAATAAAGAAATGTAAACCCCAACGGGGGGGCTGAGTGAGGCAAGCGTTTTCAGTGGGTATTCAGGAAATGTGTGCCATCGGCCCCACTTTCAACAGATACGTTTCACTGCCGTAGTTCCAGTCCCTTGGGATGGGTAGGCATGGGTTTGTCCGGTCCTAGACTCTGCCGGTTTGGTCCAAAACTCAAACAAGTGCTAAAACTGCAGGGGGAGGGAAGCTGCATGAGTTCCATCACTTCCCTCCCCTCCGCAGCTGTCCCGGCTCGCCTTCGGAGTCCGGTCAGTCCCAGATCTTGGGCAGGTTCTCCAAGATCCTTTTGCGGTGAGATGGGTTGGTCACCCCAGCTGCCCGGAGGTCTTCCTCAGTGATCCCACTGTGGAGAGAACAGGGGTCACTCATCTGTCCCTCCCAAGCTACCATCATACCCCGCCAACGTCGAGGACCTCTTACACTACATCTACGGTATAGTCAGACGAGACTATATGCTTAATTGCTTGAAATTTGTTTCTTAGACAAATATAAATAGTGAATTTGATGCTTATGTATGAATTTCTTTCCAAAAAATGTCTTCTTAAAAAATATTTTTAGCTACTTTGAAGAATCTAATGCTAGCTATGATTTGTTTAACACTTTTTAACCACTGCATAACTCCATTTGTGTTATTTCAGTTGGGATGTCTTTACTATTATACGGTTATGTACAAAATGTGGATTAGAAGGAGATGCATCCATGCAAATCAACAAGTTACCCTTCTCCCAGTAGCTGCTCACCTGAAGTAATCTAGGTCGTCCCAGCCGTTCAGACTGAGTCCCAGGGTGTAGCGCTGCAGTCCCAGAGTACTCAGCAGCTCCTGGACTGTCTCTGGGGCTCCATGCAGTACTGACACCTGCTGACAGGGCGGTAACATACTGTAAGATATAGCTTCACTTATACTGTAGTAATTACTCTTACCTGCACTTTCTGTAAATAACACTATTCTTTTGCACTTCTGGTGTACCTGTACTCTGCACAATGACAATAAAGTTGAATCTAATCTAATCTAATCAAAGGCAAGAATACAGTTGTGCATGTCAGATGCCAAAGAAAAGACTTGCTTGTTCTAAGAAGACCAGAAAAAACATCATTACCTTATCTTTTTTTGAAATAAAACTGGACATGGTAAATGTGCAAAAGCGGTTTTGTGTTTTCTCACCTCTTTTTCCCAGCAGTAAGCCCTCTCTGTTGCAATGGCCAGCTCATAGCCGAGGTCCCTCTGTTGGGCAATCTTCTGGGGGCCGGGGTACTTTCGGTCTACAGGCAGGAAGTCCACCTCGCTGAGTGACTTGGCGATCTGCAGGGCGGTGAGAGAGTGGTCCCCTGAGGGGCCCTGATGGGTGTCCGTCACCCAGGGGGTCATAGCCTCACAGCGTGTCACTCTGGTGGACACGTAGGGGTAGAGGGAGGGGCTCTTGCGTACCATTAGGGGCCGTTCCTGATGCATTCTGGGATATTCCTTCCTGTGCAGTTCGCTGTACGGCCTTGGTGCCTCCCTGACCACGGCAGAGTGATTCATGTATGTGTTTCTGTGGTCCCTGTGGTGGAAAGCAGTGTCCTGGGACAGGCTGTCCTTATAGAGCGACTGTTCCTTGCAATGAAGGCTGTTGTTTGGGGATCCCCTCGGTGTGTGGGCTACGGGGGGTTTGTCCTGAGCTGGGAAGAGCTGGTAAGAGGAGCCGGGTTGGGGCTGGTGTTGGGCCTGGGGTTGCCGGTCATTGGAGGGGTGGAACTGGGGCAGACAGCCCGGGATTTCGATCTCAGTGAAGTCTGACCTGCGGGACCCCTTCCCGTCCTGACCACGCCCTCCTGACACCCTAGGGAGCTGTACCACCGCGTCCTTGGCCCAGATCACCTGGTGTTCCCGGCGGGGAGGCGGGTCTTCCTCCACCCTGCGCAGCACAGGCACACCCTCAAAAATGAAGTAGGCGGGGTTGGTGTAGCTGCTGGGAGCTGAGGTAGGCGGAGTCACTGGAACTCTGGAACGAGGAGTCCAAAACTCCAACGTCAATGATACACACACTGTCATCTGTCATCACCAATCCGACACTCACTTCCCCTATTAATAGCTATGTTACTGTATTATTTGTTGTGTGTTTTTGTTTTACAATGACCTAAAAATAACGCATAAAGTAATGCTCACCGTGCAATGGGCGCTCGTGTCGTTGGGGGCGACAAGTGACCTTTTACTGAGCCCTTTTCTTCCCTTTCGAAGCAAATCCACTCTGCAAGAGACGACAAGCACTGATTGGAATTACAACAGGATGCATATATTTACTCAGGCCTTTACCAGAAACATGTGACCTTTCACCGGAATTCTGCACCACTGTGTGTGTGGGGGTGGGTGTGTGTGTGGGTGTGTGTGTGTTGGGGTGGGTGGTTATTATAGTTATGCCTTGGGCCTTGGGCCTGACCTTTAGGCACGCAAGGCTTCTGTGGGAATGACTCAGGAAGCATCTGCTTGTGGTCAGTGTCAGGGGAAGTGAAAGAGGAAGCAATCTGAGGCAGGGGAGAGGAAGGCATAAGACAGTGAGGGAAGGACAGGAGGACACAGACAGTGGGCGAAGGCGAGGAGGGCAAGGAGCACCCCCCCCCCCCCCGCCACCGCCCCCCTCCGACCCACCGTAGGACTTCTCGCGGGTGCGACGGCGATCCTTGGGCACGTGCACCCGGACGCGGCCCCGGATGGAGCCCATCTCCTCGCCGCGGTGCGTCAGGAATGTCTCGAACTGCTCCGCCGTGCTGCCGATGAGAGACCGAAGGGCCACGCAGCACTCACCTGCAGGAACAGACAGGCAGCCATAGTTCATCAACCAGATGGCCAACCATCACCAATGGCATGAGCAATCACAAGCCTAGCCTGCCTGAATGGCTCCTTCTCCTCATTAAACGTCTTATGACAGGATGGGGCACGGCTAAACACGCACCGTATGACTCAAACCCATCGCACGACTTGACGGACAGCAGCAGGTGTTGGTCCTGGAGATATTCCATGTCTGAGACAACAGGGACAAGCTGAGAGACAGGAGAAAGAGAGAAGAAAGAGGGGGATGAGATGAGGGGTATGAAATGTAGCAGAACACCCACTGATCTGAATGAGACAGTAGGAATGAATGAATGAAATGAAAGGCTAACTGGTCTGTTCACATGAGGCTGAGTTAAATGGAGTCATGAAGGTGGGCTTTGCGTCGGATGGGTCACATGTCTTAGTGTTTACCTTTGGCATCTGTTTGAAGGACCAACCCAGTTTGAGAAACCCTGGGACTTCACAACTCTGTGAGTCATTCTCACTAGAGCGTCGGAATTCTGCAGAAAAGGAGTAAAATCAATTATTGCCTCATAAAGTATCATATGAATGGGCCTAATGCATTTCTTGAAATAGTTTCAAAAAAGCGCTGTAGCTATACACGGAGTAGGCGTATATGAATGAATCAAATAACAGTACCTTCAAAGCAGTAGGAGTGAAACTCAATGAAGAACTTGGCTTTGCTGGATGTCTTCACGATGGCCTCGATGCCTTCCAACTCAATCCACGCCTTTTCCACACATGCACTCAGGTCTGTATTTCAAAGACCAGAAGTCAAACATTACCATTCACACCACTGCCAACCCATCACACCTGCATAATAGCTCCTCCCTTTGACTGGCATCTGAGACTGGTTGTACTAGCTGAGCATCTAACTGTCTTAATGGTATATCTGCCACAGAAAAGAGTCAGATCTAACATTTAGATCAGTTGAAAGACCCATACTTATGGGATCACTTTTTTATTTCGTGTCTGTATATAAATCCTTCACTACAACTAGTAGATAGCAGGTATAGGATGACTGTTCTCCATGGTAACTTCCATTGCATTTGCATCTTGTGCACAAATTTCGCAACAACAGGTCCTTTAACCAGCACGTGAAATGTTTTACATAAATGGCTCATTTCAGCAATGTGGGATCAACATAGATTCAGGGCAGGTCCAGCCATTCACAGTGTGGCTGTTTTTATGTTGGATATTCAGTGTTCTTGTATTTGTTAAGTAGATAGCTAGCTATATAATTGAGCTTTTTTTCATCAGAATCCTTGAATGAATCCGTGAATGTTTTTTTTTTTAATGAAAACCCACTGAACACAGACAACGAGCTAAAGAGGGAACTTTGATCCAGAACTCAAGGAAATGTTGCATCAAGAGGAAATCCTTGTCCAGTTATGCACAGACTGGCACTTCTTAACCCTATGCACATGTTGTGCAATTATGCAAGAACACATGAGTTCATGAGCTCCAGGAAATACATATGTGGCAATGCGTTTCTTCTTTTATCCTAAATATCTTGTGTTCCTGATTTTCCAGTAATCAGGAAAATTGACATATGTGTTCTCATGGTTTTATGTAATAAGTTGCACTAGTGTATGAAATGGAGGAGTTTTTACACTTCAAACATAAACATGCTGATTGTAGTTTATCATTTATCTTCGAGGTCTACAACAAACAGCAAAACAGACTATAACCCTACCACTTAACCAAGATTAGGGATTCACTAAATGAACAAACCATTGCATTCAACTGAATGTTTAGCTGAAGATGACATGTCATGTGCTGAGAAAAACATCATTTGGGCTGAGCCCTTAACAATGCTAATTATGGAGAAGGGTCATGAATCAGATCCCAGTTTATACCTAACCCCCATGGCCACAATGAGCTCACCTGCTTTTGAAATGAACTGTGCCGTCACCCCAACTTGAAATGTGGCGAAGACAGGGGAGTGGTCACTGGTGGTGATGTCATCAGTGCAACCTGGCGGAACACAGATGCCATCCGATTTAGCCGACAGCGGATGATCTCCACCTGACGTTCCTGAACTGATCAAAACTTTCAGTGTGAACTCCATTGACGTGTACCGCACAGACAGGTGATCCACTACCCATGCGTCAGTGCCTAACAAAAGCACAGAAGGGCCAGCTTTCTGAACTCAAATGTCGTATCTTTCATTGCCTGCTTTGTAATGATAGTAATGCTACACTGGTGGGATTTAGGCCTAGAATGCAGAGCTTGAATGGTGAGAGAAGAGAGACCTGTGCCTTGAGGTTCCGATAATAAAGATTCTGAGGGAAAAAAACTCTGGGGAGCAGGACTGTGGAATGGAAAATGTCCTGAACCTTAGGCCATGACACAGGAGTTGGTAATCAGACTGATAGCAGAGCTGACTTTTTACGGGAAACATGAAAGCAACAGCCACAGACTGGTAAGTTAGGGACACCAGAGAAAATACCACTCCACCATCAGATGGGCTGTCTGTGAGCTCTGATACTGAACTGTTTTGCTAAAACTTATCTCTCTTCCCTTTTCAGCGGGTAATTCCCTCTTTCCAGCAGTTCCTGTTAATACTCAGCAGAAGTGAGATATGTACCAAATTCCTGGGTATTTTGCTAACAGTTAAACATCATGATAGTGTAACTGACTTCTCCCCTACCCACCATAAGAGGTGCAGCTGATGTGGGTCTCTGGGTATGACTTCCACAGCACACGGTCACACCATGACGGCACATTGACTCGTACCTGCAGACACAGAGCCTCTACATAATTAGGAACAACACAGATTTGGGAGGACACAGGGCTGAATACGAGTAGAGACATTCACGGCGGTCAGAATAACCGTTCTGTGTTGGTGGTGATTGACTGGACAAAATGCCAGCAATCCTTTTCATGCCTGGACCTTCGACACGAGAGGCCATTTTTCACCCTACTTTTAGAATCCGTGACAGCTGCCCTTTGAACCCCCACAAACCCCCATTGACCCCACGGAAAAAGACAGGGTTACACTTTGAAATAGGAATGGGGTTGAGCTAAGAGCTTATCTTTAGAGTCGGATGGAGGATGCAAAGACAAGGTGGGGGGGGGGGGGGGGCACATAAGGTCACCTGCACCTGTACTAGCTTTTATATCCCCGAAGCTCACAGTTTTTCTTGGGTGCACTGGAAATTCCTTTGAATAAATCTCAATTGTTGCCAAGTGTTCCCTTATCCCAAGAACAAAGAAGCAAGTCGTCCACGGCTCTTCCTGTTAATCTGTGCCCTTCTACACCCCACCCCCATCCCGCCATGGCATGCGCCGGGCTGAGAGAGCGAGATCTGGCAGTGCCCTCACCCCTGTGGTCTTGTACTTCTGCCACAGATAACAGTCCCTGGAGCCGCGCTCGTACCGGTAGGTGGGAGGAAACACGATCTGCTCTTCATCTGTAGAAAGAGAGGACAACTTTAAAGTTTTCTTTTCTACATATTTCTCTAAGGTATCACTTTGCCTGTTGAAATTTTTTGTAGCATTTCTATACCCTATGATGGCACTAGTTATTGTTAGTTATTACAGGATTTACTCATGCTCAGATGGGGTCTGTCTTTCTCTGGAGGTATATTGTGTTTTTGTTTCTTGCCCTTTCTTTGTAAGCTGCTCTAGAAAAGAGCATCTGTAGATGCGTCAACATGGACATATCACAAAAGAAGGTAAACAAGAAGTTAAAAAATAGGGTCTTCAAGCCTCAGGCTGGCTATGTGTGACTGCAGTGGGGTTCTCATAAGGGTTCCAGTGGATTGCGTGTAACCTATCGGGGACAGGTCTGTGTCCCAGAGATTTGGCGGGAGATGAAGAGGAAGCCGCTTACTGAAGTTCAGGAAGGCCTTCCTCTTGTGACGTTCGCGGGTCAGCTGGTCAGCGCACATCAGTTCATTGAACTCCCTCTTGGACACATGTCTGAGAATGTCCTGCAGGGGGAGTCAGAGAGTCCAAGTGACGGGAAATCATGGAGGCTCGTGATGCAGCCCGGGCAAACCACCACCGGTTTAGCTCGGTTCAGCTGAGAGGCCTGGCCCTCGTGACTTCCGTTTGAGAGCATGAGAGTGTTTCATTAAAATTATTCATATTGCAGGAATGCAAGATGAAGGTGCTGGGAAAAAAATCTTAATCATACTCAATCTTAACCATTTCAGTTCAACGTTTGACAAGGTCTGATAAAAGTGCATTTGAGGTCGACATGCACAACTACAGAAGCGTCAAACTGCTAAAATAACATAATGAGGAACAACAGTCTACTGTGGTGGTGGCCCAGAAAACCAAAGACAGAAACAAAGACAGAGGTTACACAATGAGTCACACATTCACATGTAACTGGCCTGAGTGGACAGATGGCCAGCAGCCTCACAGACCTGCACATCCAGGTCCAGCCGGTAGTTGAGGTCCCCACACCAGAAGAGGTGAGTGAAGCGCAGGCTGATGTCGAAGGCACTCAGCTGCCTGTCACCCAGAGACAATAGACGGAGGATGTCCTGGAAGTTCTGATTCCTCCTGAAAAGATAGAAAGTGAGTGTCAGTTAGCTATGGGGCGTTCCCCCTCCAAAACACACACATTCATAAACAGGAACGTACAGAAACATACTTGTTCATGCAAATGTTTATACAGAAACACACACATTCATAAACCCATACAGACATAGAAAGGTGTGTACCTGTATAAATACATGGGAACATTCAGAGTTGACATGTCGATGCTCTCACACATCTGAATTCACACACACATACTTTCACACACATAATCCATTGGGCCATGTGCCAAAATCAATCAATGTCACACACCCTTTTGAGTGACTTTGAACAACACCCACATGCTAAACAAGAGCTTAATGTATAATCAATATGTTGTGTGCACCTGAGGGCTTTCTCACTGCCAGAGGTCAGGTGACAGTTTACAAAGCCGAAAGAGGTACCGTTGAAGAGGAAGGAGACCCCCACAGCCCCCTTGTTTCCTGTAACAACGGAGACAGAGGAAGGGGTGAGACAAAACCTTCTCTTCAGAGCCCGATTGCATAGATGCCCCCAGCACAAATCTGATTTGTTTGGCATCTGGCCAAGCATAAACGGATGTTTCATATACCCAAAGTGTTAGCCAGGCCGGTCTTTACACTGGCGGTGTTGACGTGACTGATACGGCTCTCGTGCTCCGGCCTCACAAACACAGCCAGCCTGATGTTCCACAGTGATTGTATCGCCACCTGCAGGACACAAGCACACACAGCAGCTCAGGGGAAAGGACCAACATAAGGCAGCTGTCACACCCGCTCCCAGTCAGCCACGCCCAGTTCAGCCCAGCTCAGCCCAGCTCAAGCGCACCTGTGCCTCAAACTCGTTCCTCAATCAAATCCTGGCTACTTAAAGAGCTATTGTTTGTTATAATACTACTGAGTCTGCTCTCTGCCCTTCTGTGTTTTACTACTGGTTTTCACCCCTTGCCTGTTTTTTGGACCTTGCTCGTGTTCCGATCTGATTTTTGCACTGCTGCTTCTTGTTACCGACCGGTTTTGTCCCTGACTACGGTTTTGCCTTGCGTCATTAAACCTGGTTGACTGCTCTTGGATCCCGGTCTGTTTTCATTACAGCAGCACTTAAAAGATTACTTCTTTCAGCACTTTGCATCTTTGTTTTGAAATGGAATAAACGTACAAGTGCAGTGCTATGAAGTTACTAAACAGTCATACTGCCTTAACCTTGATCTAGATAGTTTAAGGCATCTCTTTGCCTAAAACCTTTAAAAATACTACATTTTTATTTAATCTGTCACTAAGCACTGTGCATATGAGAAGACAACCTTTAAACAATATCTTTTGATTTAATATGAGGAGGAGAAGGAGTGTGGAGAGACAGAAAGAAGGAGAGAGGGAGCAAGACAGAGGAGGAGAAGACACAACACTATTGATATAAGAGAGATGGAAAAAGAGGTATATAAAAAATATGATGTAAATGGAAGCTTTGAAATCAGGTGGTGTCCCTGCCACAGGGCCATGTGGATGGAGAAAACACTGCACTCTTTGCACCAGCACGACGTGGACACTGACCAGTTTGAAGTCGACGTGGGTGACGCTCCGAAGAGTGGCTTTCACTTGCTCCGCCCACTCCCTCTCGCCCTGGGTGTTGTCCTGGGTGCCGATGGCATACACGTCGTGCGGAAGCGTCGCCGTCGACTCGTCCGGGACACGGCCGAGTCCCTGGCACGTCACCCAGGACTGCAGGCTGCGAGGAGGCGGAGAGCCGCCTGCATCCAAACGGTTCTCCATCAGTGACCCATCCTTCATCATTCTGGCTGACCTCTTCCCTCTATATTCATCAGTTTACACTTGGAAGCCTGAGGCCTTCACCCACAGCCTTAGGCAAACTAGACATCTAAAACTACCTTGCAGGAGGAGCCAACGTGTATGACCAGTATCAAAAGTATTGCAGCTTGCGATATTGAGGCTATAGTATAAATTCTGATATCACCCCAAATGCTACAAAGTGAATGGGTGCCACCCAGCCACGTTGCCATCAGCCAATCTCAAAGGAGAGGGTGAGTATTCAAATTCCAGGGGGTACAAAGCACATGACAAAAAGCTTAGGAAATGATGAGGAAACTATCATTATATTACATTATTGTCATTTAGCAGACATTCTTATCCAGAGCAACTTACATAGGTTACCATTTTTAACATGTTACCCATTTGTACAGCTGGATATTTACTGAGGCAATTGTGGGTTAAGTTCTTTGCCCAAGTAGACAACAGCAGTGCCCCAGCAGGGAATCGAACCAGCAACCTTTCAGGTACAAGTCCTGCTCTTTATCACTATGCTACACTGCCTACAATATAAATCAAAGTTTGTGCATAATTACATGTGATGCCTGACATAGATCAGTGTGTACTAGACAAAGCAGCTGTACCCATGTTCCAGGTGCCCACGAAGACAGAGATGAAGTCGGGTTCGCTCTGCTGGGAGTGCCTGGCCCTCATCAGCTGCAGCAGCTGGCAGAAAGCTTCCTGCTTCTGCAGAAAGAGAAGGAGACTTTTAATCTTACACTTCTCCATATTAACGCAACCTACTAAAGGCAGTGGACAGGAAAGTCCCCAGGAATGATTGACTTCTAAAAGAAAAGGGAAGAAGATAGGCCACATTTTTTTTGCCCCCACCACCCACATACCCCTACCCTTTTGCTCTCAAACAGCAGTTCTCTCTTCCCACCCCCCCACCCCCCTGACTCACCCGTGCACTCTCAAACAGCAGCTCTCTTGGGGCGTTTCTGTGGCTGTCTGCCACCATGCGCAGTTTTGTTGGGCTGCTCTGAAACTTCACCAGCTGCAGAACTGACAACACACACACAGGCACACACACACACACACACACACACACACAAAACACACACACAAAACACACACACACACACACACACACACACACAAACACACAGAGACATGCATGCACACACAGGAACACAATGAGACAGAAGAGAGATGCACATATAAAAATTTCAGCTGTAGGGCTTTCTAATTATGTTAGAAATGTCTAAATTTCATCTTTGACAAGTAGCAAGTCATAAATGGTTAAAATGGGTAAGATTCAGCCCAAAGTTCCTCACTCCTGTCATGTGACAGAGTCTCCACGCCAAATGTTCCTGACTTCCTATCAAACAGCAGAACTCCATTGTCGACATCGACCGACACTGTCTGTCGGCCATAACGGACAACCTTCACCTGGACAGAGAGAGAAAGAGAGAGGAAGGTACTTTAGGGTTCACCTGAGACTTGTCTTCATATTAACGGACTATAAAGAACATAAAAAGGTTGGAGGGAATTGGCGTGTTATTTTGTCTTCAGTTCACATTTACCAAACATATGGACAAGAGTCATGAAAATCACACCATGTGCTCTCACCTGAAAGGTATGCACAGGTATGGGCCTGACGTTACTCTTTGGTGCAGGGGAGGGCTCAGGGGGCGGAGCAGGTTGCACAGCCAGATTGTGATTGGTCACAGCATCCTGTAGTGCCTTCAGGACCTGCACAAGGAGTGACATTCTGTTTAAAAAAGGATGGCCACAGAAACAAAATGGGTCACACAGCATCCAAGGGATTGAAAAGAGTTCATTCGTGTGAAAGGGTCCAGAATTCAACAGTCTACCACACATACTGAACTATTATCAATAATACTAGTAGTATCCATCCAACAACAAACACTGGACATACAAGTAAGTACATGGCATGGGAGCTGCAGGCCTAGAACCTTGAGCAGTGAGTGGGGTAGTCTTTATGCCCCTTCACTTACTCTGTTACCCTCACAAGCAAATAGTATTTAGTGCAGAAACATGATTCTCATCTCTATAATGTATACGTATCCAACAAATTATACAAAATTTAATTGACAAGTCCAAAGGGGAAAAATTTTATCTTAGAGGTTTTTTTAGCAGATAAGAGCTGGTGAATGAGGAGGCCTGTGTTGTTTACTTTAGCAGTGGTAGATCCTGAGTCTGTTTTTCCTTGACTGCTTAGCCCCCTGTGTCCTCGGAAGACTCCTCTTCAAACTGTACCTGGGTTAACCAAACCTATCCAAACTAAGCAAACCCCGGAACCTCATTAGACACAGACTATAGGCTGTAGGCAGTTTAAATGGGTAGCACAGATAATCTGACGTTGACAATTAATGCAACATTCATAGCTGGTCCCCTTCTTCTCTTTTATATTTCTTTGCCCATCGGGGGGAGTCGTGTGGTCAATGTGCATAATAAAATATTGTTACCAGGCAACATAATTATAAAAGTCTGCATTTTGATTCATACTGGATCTGAACACTTGGTAATTTTTGTTTGAATCTGTAGAGACTGTTGTCGTGCCTTTTTATCATAAAAAAATACATTTAATTGAAACCATACTTCTGCATTGCATTGTAGGTAGCTGTAGGTCAGAGGTTATGCAGCTGATTGTGGTGAACTTGCTCATTTGAGCATTTGCATTCTCTAATGATGTGTTAGTCAACCAGAATTAGGCCATCTGTTCAGTAAAAACGTGACCAGAACCATCAGAACCGACACAGCTGTGATCAGAGCGAGTCCGCAGTGCTGCCACTGGTACCGTACCCTCTTCTCCAGGGAAGACAGCAGGCTGCACAAGGCTGAGATCTTAGACACCAGGCTCTCTATGTCCATGTCCTGTCCCTTCCCAGAATTCTGGCACAGAGAGGAGAGAGGCATGAGAGAGGAGTACAGCCAAGGACAAGATGGAGAAAAGGGCAGAGGAAAGCCTTCAACTGGCTGAAGTGACAGTCACTTAAACAGCTAAATGATAAAAATGATGGCTTATTTTACAATTGCCCTTACAAGCAAATGCTCCATTTTTTTATTTCATCTTCAATGTGACAGTGATAAGACAGGACCATTTATTAAAAAGCAGCAGATCCACAGAGGAAAAAAAATCTATGCTTGTTGGTGCACTAGGGGGCGCACTGTCTGCATGTTTACATTGTTTTTCTTTTTTCTTTTTTTTTTTTGAAGGCCCAAAACCACAGCCTTTTTTTTCTTTCAAGGTCTGGCAGCACTCCTGCACACCAGACATGTGTACAATAGCTAGGACTGGCTGAGGTCATGATTTCAGCAAACAATCAGCTCACAAATTCACAAAAAAAAATCAGCTTTTCACTGCTCTTAATAACAAATGCTATGATCGCACATTGACAGTAAAAACATGTTTGAGGTAAAAAAAAGTGTTAGTTTGAAGGGGGGGTGTGAAGTTTTTAGGCACAACAATAGTGTGTGCACTCACTTTACCTCCTAAGCTACGGCTCTGTAGCTCTCCCTTACCTCCAGCTCTAAGCTGCTAATTGCTTATGAGGACCTCCTGCAGGGAGGTGACATCACGCTACACTAAGGCTATGTGGGTGTGAGGGTGTACCTGTGTCCTGGGGTAGGTCAGTGGGCAGGCAGGATGGTCAAAAACTTTGGCCAGAGTCTCCAGGCTGGACAGGGTCAGGTCT
This sequence comes from Megalops cyprinoides, assembly GCF_013368585.1. Taxonomy (NCBI): domain Eukaryota; kingdom Metazoa; phylum Chordata; class Actinopteri; order Elopiformes; family Megalopidae; genus Megalops; species Megalops cyprinoides. The sequence continues at coordinate 25,039,029 of NC_050598.1, read as the reverse complement.
ATCTCACTGCAGAGCAAAAATTCCCCTTATTACATTACATAACACATTTTTGTAAATTAGCAAATGCTCTTACCGAGAGTGACTTACAGAAGTTTCAATTATTACACGTTATCCGTTGATACAGCAGGAAAATTCTCCTCAACAACTTCTCCACAAGATGCATGTCCAAATAACCACATTTCTCATGTGTTTGACTCTATAACATGAACACCATTGAGTCTTTTCGGTCAGAGTCACATTTGTTGTGTAAACACATAATCGCAGGTGGAGGGGCAAAATACAAATGTGGGTATATGACAGACCAGAAGATGTCATATAGGGGGACAATAATATTTTCCCTCAGCAGTAAATCAACATATAGTCACATACTATTTTGTGTTTACTCTTTCAGTGTTTTTAGTCTGTCTATACTGTCACACAAAGAACACACAAAGGGGCCTCTCCAATCAATACAGTCTTCAGGCAATGCGGCAGGGTCATTCTGCAGTGCTGATGATCCAGACTTGATTTAAATTTTCTTCACGACCTGAAGCTCTGGGACAAACATTACATTAAATTGCCATTTAGCAGACGCTCTTATCCAGAGCAACTTACAATTTTTACATGTTATCCATTTATACAGCTTGATATTTTACTGGGCCAGTTGTGGGTTAACTACCTTGCCCAAGGGTACAGCAGCAGTGCCCCAGCTGGGAACTGAATCACCAACCACTCGGTTACGAGCCCTGCTCCTTACCACTATGCTACACTGCCAGCCATCATAGCCTCCCTTCAGAAACACCAAAAAATACTCTGTAGCAAAAAAAAACATGACCTGTACAGCCAACATCTCACTCCATCAACCTAGTATGCCACCCCGAAGGTCATCTCAAAACTGTTATTGAAGACACTCCTCCTCACATAAAATTATAGCTTTCCTCTCCTAAATTACCCCCCAGCCCCCTCAGCTCCACGGAGACACGCGTCATTGTCGGTTGTGTGGGCGTGTCAGAAGCTCTTTTACCTGCGCAGACCCTCACAGGCCACGCCCAGCGTACGCTGCAGGTTGCGCAGTCCGGTCCCCCCTCTGCGCAGCCCCTCCAGGTCCTGGGGGAGCTCGTTGCGCAAATATTCACTCAGGAGCCCCACCACCTCACTGGCCATGCTGCAAGAAGAACATCACGTGACCAGGGGGTGACTACGGAGCGCCATCTGGGACAAACCTGTGCAGTGACTCCGCGGCGCTGCGGTCACCCGCGCACCGTGAGTATGTAAACAGTGGATTAGAGACCAAACGCACACATGCCCAACTGTTTGATGACGGTATCGGTTACAGTGTCTTTCTCATAAACGCTGCAGGGAATCCAATGATGATGATAAGGCACAGAGGCGTGCTGAACGAGCAATTTTGCTCTGACTATCCCGTTGTGCTGGCGCTCGCTTCTTAATTAGAAACATCAGGCTGGAAACACGAGGGAGGGATAGGAGACCTCAGGTGGGTCAGGGAGTACCCCATTCTAAGACCTTGAAAAGAACAATAGATTTCACAAATTTTGTTCAAGCTCTATCCCTGTTTGTAGCAAATAAGCATATGGCGGTTCATGTCAGCGTGCATCACAAAGAAGTGTGTGTTGAGTGTGTGTTCAGTCTCTGAACCTGGGGGTGGAGATTTCCTGTAGCCTCTGGAGGAAGAGGACGTGCGGCCCTGGGGGTGCTGCAGGTCCCTGGGGAGGCACGGCACTGGCCGGGGACGAGGCTGTCCCCGGGTTCCACGCCACACCAGGCTTCTCATCATCACCATCTGCAGCGAGGAGGACGGACAAAACGCTACACAAACACCCTCGCAAACAGCCAGCACTGCGGGCCCCTGGAGGAGCAACGGTGAATACGGGGGGGGGGGGAGTGCGGGGTGTGTCTGTAAATTGACATTTAGATGGGAAAACAGGGGTGGTGTTTTTGCCGCAGGGGAAGAGGGCGTAGCTGCATGGAACCTCTGTGCCCCCCCCACCCCCCCTCACCTGAGCTCTCGTCCCCGAGCTCCGCCTCACGCCCCACGGGATACAGCAGGGGCGCAACCAGGCCCTTGTGGGGCTGTTGGTACCCCGACACCAGGTCCCCCAGCGTTCGGAAACAGTTGGCCTGTACCCCCTGGGACGTCTGAGGGAAAACAGTGGCAATGATTACAAAACATTACAAGAGAAACACACCTTAAACGCTCATTTCCTGCTCAATTCCCAAACGGGCTGAAGCCCAGGGACATAGCCACAATTGCATGTCAGTCTCTCAGATTTCCTACAAACATACATTTAAGTTGATTCCTAAAATGCAGGGTTCGTTTGATGAGGAAGATTGCGAATCGTAATTGGATGAAGTTCATTAAATTCCTTTTACAGCAGCGTTTAGAGACTAACCCAACTTGCACAAACTCTAGACTTAACTTAACACCTATCCCAGATGTGGCTGCAAAAAACATCAGAACACACGTATTGTCTGATCGCAGTTTTGTGAGCACATTGTAACATGATGTACTCGTAGTTTAAAATAGGGTTCAGGGAAAGGATCAAATTGAGGATACAAGGTATTCCTAAATCAGTTGCTACGGCAATCTGCTGATTGACCGCACAATAGAGTTAGAGACGGAGACTTCTTATTTGCCAAACTATGCAGGGCTTCCCAGTACAATTTGAGCAAGAGTCAGCTGAAGTAATCAGATTTAAGAGAGTGTGGTTTTAAGAGGCGAAAAGCATTCTTGCAAGCCTAGGTCTGCCTGTGGGTCTGGGGTAGTAATGAGTCTTCTAGTTTCTGCAGACGAAACACCCAGAGCAGCAGTTGCTTTATGTGGCCTGGAACATGAAACAAGAATAGACAAGCTGCACGGACGGATGATCTGAATGTGACCGTCCAGTCATACGGTGACAGAGAAGCCACAGCGTGTTTCCTGGCAACAAAATGCAGCATCTGTCAGGGCCCTCACACCGGTGAATTGATGCTTGGTGCAACCAGGGGCGGAAGGAAGACCCCCCCCCAGGAGCTCGTGCCCGAAACTGCAACCCCACCGCCCCTTACAGGCCCCATGCATGACAGAAGACACAGAGGCAGGGGTTTACGGTGCAGCCTGGTAAAACCATACGCCTCATCTGCCACCTCGGGGAGGTGACGTCACTGCCACCCACATCCTGCTGGCTGCCAGTGCCGGCCGCCGTGAGTCAGAGTACCAGTATTTTGTCTCTGTCCGACTGCTGCCGGCTACACCGGCCAGTCACACACACACACACACACACACACACACACACACACACACACACACACCAGCTCAGTGCCCACGTGCTCTGAGAGACACACCGAGACACTTCAGACAAAACAGCTCTTTTCCTGCACTGCTTTTTTTGGGAATACATTCTTGCTTTTTTCTGTACAAGAATACAGTGACAATTTCTGGCAGCCCAAAACAACTTGGTTGCCAAGCAATCTTAAAATAGTAGAAGTAATTGTTTAGTGTACAGGGGAAAATAAGAGAGGATGACAAAAGAGGACGAAAAAGAAAGCGCAGGAGAGACAGAAAGAAAGGGAGGGAAGGAGAGAGGACAGGGCATGGAGACAAGAAGGCAACACAGCTGTTTTCTTTGCCATAGAAATTCCACCTAAAGAAAGCAACTGTGCTTTGTTACAAACGAGCTGCAGTGCGATCCCCACACAGTAACAATTGAGGCATTAGAAACAGTGAACCAGCACCACACAACAGTCAGCTATCACAGGCATCGTCTGGTTGCCCAGGAGAACTGCAACAGCGAAAGCAACGTCTCTCTTGAAACAATAATGTTTCTTTCGCATCCCCGCTTATCAGACAGAAACGCCACAAGGCTTTTCAAAGGCCACGTCTGGTACTGTAAGTGATCTTTGCGATTGTCTGACTCAGCCCCTTCCTGCTCGCGCTCTTGGCCAGGCCTGCAGGACCTCTCACTCACAGTCATGTGTGCAGACACAGCACAGGAATGCACATGCGGGTTTGTGGGCAGAGCTCTAACGTTTGTGTTATTGTGCTTTTTTTTTCTGCTGCTGTTAATGAGGACCAGGCACTGTGGCTCCTTAAAGGGACAGAGCCCCCAGCTCATTTTCTCTCTCTCTCTCTCTCTCTCTTACACACACACACACACACACACACACACACACACACACACACACACAAACACACAAACACACACACACACACACACACACACACACACACACACACACACACATACAAACACAAAGACCCACACATCTGCTCACAATGCACGCACTTAAGTATAATCATGAGTATACGCACACGCACAAACAACCACACACACACACACTCGCAGTACACACACGCGGCACTCATAGCATGCCCTGACTGTCCCACCCCACATGTTCTGGTAGCCTCTGCCTCTAGCCGAGTGAGTGGGGTGCGCAGGAATCTGTTTGAGCTACACAATATTTCCTCTGTGCTGCTGAGGTCATATCACAAACATGCAGCCACACGAACGAATGGCAGAGACTGCATCAAAATAAAGCCCTGCGCCATTCTCTCAGCAGCCAGAACTCTGCACTCTTCACAAACACCCAAGTCTCTCCTGCCTGAGTACACAAGGTGAAAAAAGCTCTGTAGCACTCTCTAATCACGTCAACGACAATAAATTAAGCCGTCAGACTGACGTATTTGAATAACGGTGTGCTTATGCTTGCTCCATCCTGAACACTGTGGTGAGCGAGTGGTGAGTGCAGATCACAGCTGTGTGCATACATGTAACTGACGGGCTCCAGTGGGGGGGGGGGGGGGGGGGTCGTAGCCTCTCACCTGGACAGCAAGCAGGCCCTCGGCATCCGGAAGAATGCGATATGTATGAACATGGCGCTGGAACCTGCAAACGAGACAGCAGACCTGATTAGAGCCGGCCAGACATGCATTGTTTTAACACGATTCATTTGGCTGAAATGAGCATCCCTAACCAGAGCAACTTAGGGTCAATGGCATCCATCCATTTATGTATGCATGTATGCATGCATGCATGTATGTATGTATGTATGTATGTATGGATGGATGTATGTATGTATGTATGTATTTCACTGCAGTCTGCATCTACAGGGCAACTAACTGTCCTGACCCGACGGGGTCACTCTTCTCAGACATGATCCCTGTCTGTACTGGTCCCTCAGTGGTGGAATGAACTCCCCATGGGGGTTAGGACAGCTGAATCATTGTGTTCTGACACAGATTGAAGACCCACCTCTTCAGACTGCATCTTGGTTCCATTTCTATCCCCACCCCCTAACACAGCCACTTCTAGTATTTGATGTTAATGTTACATGTACTATTGGGATGTATTTTGATTTTGAGTTCTAAGGACTGTTGTATTGTAGTATACTTGGCTTCTGTCAGTTTGCACAAGTTAATTAGTGGTAGGGCTCTAATAGTGTTATGCTCACACTCACTGGTCTGGGAGTGTTGTTAGCCTGGTCTGACACTGTTGCTTGTTTAAATTGAATGGATACACTTATGTTCTATTATGCTGGAAGGCACTTGGAATAAGAGTGTCTGTTAAATGCATGTAATGTAATGTATGTATGTATGTATTCAATTATTTATTTATTATCATCCATGTATATTCACTGCAGCAATTCAGGTTTGCTACCTTTCTCAAGGGCACAAAACCAATAGCCAACTTGGCAATCAAACCTCTACGTCGCACAACCTACTCTGTACCACAACATCATACTGCTGCCCTTACCTGCAGCAGCGATATACATGACCTACGCTGGAATAAAAAACACTGAGGGCAGATACAGACACAAAAATACATCCAGTGCAGTATCTTGTGTGCTTGCGGCATAGCCCAGTCCTGGGCCATTTCTAATTTTATTCACTCTGCTAACAGTTTCTGCGACCCGCTTCTATTCTGTAGCCAGATACACGGTACAACAGCAACCTCAAAGCCATGACTCTGAGGTCCACTGCTCTCTCCACTACACCATACGCTGCCCTGTAGACCACATTCTAACCTAGATAATTACACACAACCTGACCATGGGAGCAATTCAACAGAAATGAAAACTGATTTTGGCCCGAAACATCCAGTTCAATTACCCTTCTTCTGTTGTAGCTGAAATAACATTCTTATTTAATTCCAAAAATGAAAACACAGCACCTCATTAAACTTGCTGAAGGCTTAGACATTAACGCTTTGGTTTTGGATTGAATTGTTTCTTTCTCCCCTTGCCTCAGAGACCTCAGAGATCTCAGAGACCTTGTCTCACAGGTCTGAAGTCCCCTTTCAAAGCAACAAGCTTGTCATTATCAAGAGCGCAAACGCGATCGTAACTATCCTTGCATCAGAGGTGTTCATCTTTCCCAGATGACCTCTCCAGGGACAAGCTGAATACCCATGATGCTTTGTGCTCCTGAATGAAAGCTTCACTGTGGCTCAGTCTGAGGAGAGCAAGAGGGAAAGAGCTGGAGCTGGAGGGATCTGCTTTCAGGAATGCGGCTGGCGCTGGGCTGACTCAGAGAGGGAACCGCTCAGTCTCAACCCTGCCACGGTGCCACTCCTGTCTCCCCTGACCGAGCGCAAACCTACCCCTGCGCAGCTGTGAACCGGACACCACCCTCTCCACGCCCCTGTCAGACCCTGGCAGGACCTGATGGAAACGGCAGACATTGGGAGCCGGGAGCTGTCTGTTAAATCAATTTATGGAGCCCACAATGGAAACAGTATAAAATCCAAATCGTTAAACGAGTCAAAGCCCCCCCCCACACCCCACCCCACCCCACCCCCCTGCTGTGCAGGGGTGGAGGTCCGTGAGCCTGACTGGCTGGTGCTGTCGATGTAGCCTGAGAAGGAGGACAGAGACAGTGGGGAAGTTTTTGCGGGTGGAGGGGGGCATGTTCTGACAGACGAGGGGTGAAAAGGGTGTGCTACTCACAGCAGGCAGAGGGCGTAGGCTCCAGGCACCGACTCGCTGTCCCTCACCAGGAAGCTGCCGTCCCTCCCCGCCCGGGCAAGCAGGTCCTCGGCCCGGACCCGGCTGATGTCGCGGTGGTACCAGGCGGCTGTTGCCATGGTGACGCCCTGTCCAGGTTCCGCGGGGCGAGGGGAGGTGCGAGAGAAGCAGAGGAGAGCGACCGTTGACCCGGTTCGGACCGGGGCCAAGCGAGAGGGGTGTCCGCGCTGAGAGGCAGTCCACAGCGAGGGTGCGAGGGCGAGGCGGTCAGGGAGAGCGGGCACAGAAGGTCCTCCACAGGAATAAGTCTCATGTCACCTCCAGGTGCTGAGGAACGGAGCCGCGGGGGTCACTGCGACACTCATCAACAGTCGCTGAGCATCTGAACGCAGCAGACGCGGCCCTCGTCATGCACACTGGGCCAACATTTCCAGAGCCATGCTCAGGTGTCCGACAGGGTATGATCCATCAGGGGCGCTGAGCGTGCCCCCTTCTTAATACTATTGAGTCAGAAGCTGAGCCTGTTCACCCTCAGCGGGGACCGGTTGCAGGGCTCCTCGGAGCAGACGGCAGCCCAGCTGTTCCTCTCAGACAGCTCATGGTGAAGTGGAAGTGCGCTGCGGAGTGCAGAGATGGTCCCTCCGATCCCCCCACTGCCTTGTCACGAAGAAGTTCCTATTGTCCGCGCGCAAACGCCCCTCATGCAAATACCGTGAAGAAAGCAGAACCGAGTCTGAAGAAAAAACACGTCTCAGAGCAGCCGGCTCGGGAGACGTCAGCCACGACTGGGCGCCAAAACGAGCCCGCAGCAGAAACTGGTGGAATTTAAATGGTTTTCCAGTCCTTTCTCCTTATAAGGGCAGGGGAACACCCCTCACGCAGTTCAGACGATTGTTTGGCTTCCTCTGCAGCTCTCCCTCGGGCCGTTCCCCCCCCCTTCTCGCTGTCCCGGGCACGTCCCCCCAGGGCGTTATTGAGGGTCCCGTCCCAGTGCCAAGCGCACTCTCCGCGTCCCTCCCCGGTCTCCAGGGCAAGAGGCAGCGGCGTGCAGCGGCAGCAGCAGCAGCAGGGCCGCCCCCCGAAAAAAGCGCAGGGCAGATGGAGGAAGCCGCTCTCCGCTCCAGATGTGAGCAGAAAGAAGAGAGAGAAAAAGAAGAAGAAGAGGAAGGAAAAAAAAAAACATCCGCCAGAGACTGTGAATTCCTCTGAGTGGCTTCACTCTGTCGCTGGTGTGTGAAACTCTCTCCCAGCTCGCGGCCTCCTTGCCGAGTCTCCCTCCACCCCACCCACCCCTTGATTCCAAAACAGAAAACACAGCCACGGGTCCAGGTGGACAGCCAGGGCCTGCCTCTCTCTCTTTTTCTGTCTGTCTGTCTCCCTCTCCCTTGCTTTCTGCCTTTCCTCTCCAACTATTTTTTGCTGTGCTTGCTTGCCTTTTTTTCCTCCTTCTCTCTCCCCCCTCCCTCTTCTGCTTTTCAACCTCCTCTTTTCTCTCTCTGTCCTCTTCTCTCACTCTCTCTGTCTCTCTTTCTCTCAGTCTTCTGCATCTGGGAAAAGCCTCTTCCATATGGATACGATCATCCCTCACTTTTTACGTCTTATTTTTGTCCCACCCCCCTCACCCCCCCCCCCCTCTCACTGTGTTCAAACTCCGTCAGCCCACAAGCAGCTACTCAGTCCTGGATCTGTTGTACTAATACTCAGCAAAAACAAGCGTCTCCCCCTCCCCCACAACTACCACCACCGCCACCACAAATACACACAGCCCTCTATCTGTTTATTCTCCAGGGTTCAATGCCTTTTTTTTCAATTCCTTGAATCAGTCCACGTTTTCAGCTGTTTCTTACAGGAAGTCAGAGTGTCTGCTCAGAGCCCCCCCCCCCCCCCCCCACCACTCCAGTCTCCCACTGTTCTCCCTTCTCTGTTGTGTAAGCAGACTCAGGAGGGTCATATGAGGGTCCAAGTTTAGCACGCAGCCCCTCTGACACCTTCAGTCTGCTTCCCCTCTCCAGCGCACACTGCTGTCCTGCCCTGCTTGATGGGTAATTTTGCCCTCACCACTCACACATGTAAACATGTGCACACACGCTTTGATCCACACGCACACAACCCTTCATTTTTCAGCTTCGTTGTTTTGCGTTTTAAGGCTGCACGTGTTTGAGTTTGGTCACACTGCTGGTATGAACACCTGACTGAATATAACCTTACGGTGTGTCCACAGGGTGTGTTTCACGAGGGCTGAAGAAAAAGACACATTTACAACATCAAGGTACAACTGTCACCCTGCAACATACAACAAACGACCTCTGAACCCTGACTGCAAAAATGACATCAGACAACAGTGTGAATTAATGAAAGGTTAGTGACTGCACTTAACACACACAGGTTTGCCATTCACACCAGGGTCAAAAAGCTTCTCCACACTGTCTGTTTCACTGCGTATATGAGCCAGCTCTCACTGGGCAGGCACTGATGCGTGTCTCCGCTACCTCATGGCCTGCGTCAGCTCCACTCTCCCCTAATCACTCATTGTGTTTAATCAGCTGGACTTCCAGCCAGAGGGTTGCACATTTGAATGGGAAACTTGTTGGACTTTATGCAGGTAGTGCTGGTGTAGCCAGAATGACATTTACATCACTAATGAATACAGATTAAAAATGTACTATTATTATTATTATTATTATTAGTAGTAGTACATTTATTATTGTTGTTGTTGATATTGTTGTCATTATTATTAAATCATCAGAGGCAATGTATTTATCTTGTTCACCTTTTTCACTGCCATGTGGCCAGCAGAGAGCCTGATCCTATACACTAATAGAGCTCTGCTGCCCTTTGCAGGCCTGGTCCAGCTAAGTACAAGTTCGTTCAAGTTTACACTTCTTAGATAACCCTGACACCTAAACCCATCCATTGCTCTCAGACAGCCATCCTGTCACCCCTGCAAATACTGAGACGGGCATCAGAGGCTGCAAACTGTTTCCTACTTACGGAAATGCACACGTGGTCGCGCTCTCAGTCCCGTGGGTATTTACTGTAAGGAAATAAAGCCAGCTGCAAGCGACTGATTTAAATATGGCTAGCCACTCTCAGCAGCTTGTTCCTCAGAAAGAGGAGACTATGAAAAAGATTAAAGGATGCAGAAGTGAAAGGTCTGAGCACAGTCACCAACAAAGTAAACAAACATACGTGGTAGGAACAATGTTAACTGTGAGAGCAACACGTATAAACTGATTAAAACCAAATCACATGTGTACACCTGTGTCCTCAGTTTTCCGTAGACTTGTCTAATAGCCAGCCTTCTCCATAAAAGGCTTGTTATGACCTCTTTGGAGTAACAGTACCCACACATTCACAGAGTGAAGAATTCTATTCACAGAATGATTGGGGACCAATGGAACACAGGTACAGTCAGTTGCATTGTGTACATTTGAGAAGTCAGCGGAGGCGCAAAATCCACACACATCTGGGTGAATGGGGTGGGGGGGGGGGGGGTGGGTTTGAAGCATGACTGGAAGAGATGGGGTTTTCTGTAAATTGAAGTTGCAAGTGGGGTTTGGAGGGGTGTGGAGGGGTATGATGAGGTATAATGGGGAATGGTGGGGCAGGATGTATATGGACCACATACTAATGGGCCACAGCCTACTCTTGCTCTGGTTCCATGAGGTTGGCACTGTTACCCAGACACAATGTTCCAGACAATGGAAACAAAGGCTATCCTGAGACAGAACGTCAATTTGCATCAATCTCCACTCTACGGTTAGTGGCACTAACACTCAAGTTAAAGACAAAGACGCACCACGTCAAAGTTACACAGAATTAGTGACAATGACGCACTCAGAGGAATTGACTGTGCTAACTTAGTAATCTCGGAAAATGTAATATTTTTAGAGTGTCTTCCTGTTTTCTTAAACGTGCAATGGGACCTCATTGTTAGAGGCAATTTCATTTAACACAAGGCAGAGTGGCCAGTTCTTCTGCACTTATCTTCATTCCAGACACATTAAACCAAGATCCTGACACTCCTGGCAGGCCACGTGGTTTTTTTATGCAAACAGCAGGTGGGGTAACCCCAAATTCCTGGCCCACCTCCAAATCTGCCATGCACAATCTGGCCTGCTAATCATGCTCTATTTTAGCTGGCTAAGTTTATCTTGCTTCTCTATGCCAGCTGATGTTTAGTTAGTGCTCTAGCGCATTGTGGTTGCCATGCAACACGCAGGTGAGTTCTATAAGTAAAGTGGATCTTGAGGTGAGCTGTTTATAAAGAAGTCTCATAAACCTCATGAAAATCCAGTTACAAATAAATCATTACCAGTATAAGTAATAGTACTACTAGTAATTATTTAGCTTTTTTATTGTCTTTATTTGAGTCTCAGTAATCATGCCCCAACAGTGTGACTAACACAGACATTTCCTTTCAAACTGGGCTCTTAAAGAGTTAGTCCTTAGCAGGGTTGAGACTCCACCCATTACCTCATCGTTCCACTATTTAAAATACTGTACACTCTTTTAATGAATGGTTTTGTAACACTGGCAGATGCCAGTGCAAATGGGCATTGATCGTAGTTAAATATTCTGCACCTAAATAAAGTTTATACTTTGTGATGGCTATTTCAGTAGGAGCTTAGCAATAAGGTGATTAGAGTAAGTCAAAGGTCTTTACTACGACAATCTTCTGATGAAACAGGCTATAAAATGCTCAGGTGAGGAATTAAAAGCAGTTCAGAGAGGTGTTAAAATGGATGAAAAGTTGCAATTAGGTAGCACTTAATATCTGAGTGGAAAAATATGTGTTTATTCCATATTTAATCACTTGGTCTCTAAATGTTTTTAATTGATTATTTTTGTTCCCCAAATGGATCTGACTGAAACCTGTTGAAAATCAGTATTGTTTAAACAAGCACAATGATTATAAGCAGACTGCATTATTTGCACATATGTTTTTATGTAAACACATGAAATAGGAACAAAGATGTTTGGTAGAATGAACAGCAAATCACACCATGAGCCAGCCAAATTCCACTGTAAAGTTTTGTAAGAGGTTTGTATTTCAGTCCAAAGCAGATGACAATTATTTTAGAAATGTTTTGTTTGCGTTGGTAACAGTAAGGTGACCATGCTGAAAAGGTTGCCAGGTCCTCACAAAAATGGCTTTCAGAACAGGTCAACACGCAACCATTGAATTTTTTTTCATCAAACAACTGAATTGTACAGCAAACCACGTCGCGTTTGTACGTGCGTGATGACACGCTTGGTCACATTTGTCTGCCCAGGCCTGTTTTTTAATTCTGATCCCAGCCTTGACTCGTTGCGCCGGCTCAGACCGGCTGTTTAACAAGGTGTCTGCTCCGCTCACCAGTGCAGTCTGATTAGGGGAAGCCCGGCGGTGTGTATAAACAGGGCTCATGTAAATGAAGAGCACTGGTGGTGGCAGATGGAAGCCGCAGGGGAGATGCCTGCTTTATCTGCGAACGGCACAGCTCTCAGGTTCAAGGTGACAGGGTGACCACTGTTCCCAAATCGGCGGCAGCTTCGTCTGCGTCGGCAGATAAGGGCTCTTCAGATAAACGTACAATTCAAAGAAATGTTGCATCATGCGTGCAGCGCATGATTTTCACGGATGTCTGGACCCTTTGTGTAGGCTGGTCTTCTGTCCAATCCGTCCAAAAAGCAGGCAGCGGTGTAGTGTAGTGGTAAGAACCAGGGCTTGTATCCGAAAGATTGCTGGTTCGATTCTCCACTGGGGCACTGCTGCTGAACCTTTGGGCAAAGTACTTAACCCACAATTGCCTCAGTAAATATCTAGCTGTATAAATGGATAACATGTAAAAATTGTGACCTATGTAAGTCACTCTGCATAAGAGTGGCTGCTAAATGACAATAATGTAATTATTGTAATAGTAATGTAAGTCAAACTTGAGTGAACTGCTGAAGAGTAATTTTATAACTATATAAGTTTTTCTGTGATGAAATCCAACATGAAGAATATTTTTTGTTGGAGATTCATGTGTGACATGTGATAAAACATAATAGAAGTGGTTCCTTAAACTAAATCTCCAAAGGGGTTATAGCAGTATCTTAGTAACCAAATCTGTGTCCCAAATAATTATAATTGTCAAGATCGTTGATAGTCTGCATTACTGTAAAGGTTCATATGTATAAATTAAGAAAAAACCATTTACCTTTTTTTAGTCAAGAACTCATTTATCTCATATGTGTAGATTCAACCCAGATCAGACTTTAATTAACAGCTAACTCAATCCTAATCAATTAGCTCTGCTGGAAGGAACACCAGCATACAATGTTGACTCAAGGACTCAAAACAGAGTGAGGTACAGTTTTCAAAATGTGCTTTTCATGTGCACATGTAATGGCTTTTTATATTTATATATATATATATATATATATATTTTTTTTTTTATCGTTTACAACTTGTTGTCAACTTGTTTCATTACACTTCTTTCCAAAGCATTTGGAGCAAATCATTAAAAAACTTCAGCCTTGTTCCAGACTTAAGGCTTTTCATTACTGGGCCCACTTAATGGACCAGTAAATCACGTGCTCCATGTCTACAGACACAGACAATTAAGGGGACCACAAGGCCTTAATATTTTCACATCCATAAAAAGCTGTTTTTTTTGCAATGTAGGTTAACACAAACAGAAGCGCTACATTCACTGCGCATAACCACTCCCTTTCTACTTTTTTTCTTTTTTTTCCCCCCAAAACAAGTCCACCTTTACACAGTGCATTTATACACAATTATATAAAAATACAGAAATAAATACTGAGCCTGGGCTGAGTTTAGGTGCTAAAAATGGGAATGGTGCTACAGGCGTGAGAGTGGGAGAAGTACCAACACTTTGCTATGTGTAAGGAACAGAAGAGGGGGCTGGGCCGGGAATCCCAGTAACCAATGGTTGCACTTGCAATGCTCTTTTCACCTTGCGAACTTAAGGTGGCCAAGTAATCTGCACAGGTTTCTCCGTATGCGTGTGGTGAAGAAGATCAAGGAATTTTTCCTGGCAGACAGAAGTGCCTTCCCTCAATGTGCTGCCAGAACTTGGGGTACCTCCTGTCCCACGAAAGGTCACACAGTGGATTATATGCAAATTTATTTTAATGCCAAGACTGGCTGTGATGTCTGATACCAAGCCAAAGATAAGGTGCTTGTACATACTACTACACAGTAGCCATTGTTAAAGAGATCTATATGTCATGGAAATATATCAACAGCCCTACTACACAGTAGCCATTGTTAAAGAGATCTATATGTCATGGAAATATATCAACAGCCCAGAGGGTCAGTTAGAGGGATCAGGGCTGCAGCGTTAAAGTTTAAAGCAAGTCTGTCAGGAACAAACTTCAAGGGAGAAGCTGGCCCCCCTGAAGTTAAAACTGATTAAGCTGTGGGGCTACAGAAAGCTACAAACATTTCTGGGATGTTCATGTGGTTACAGCCACTGGCTTTGACAGTGTAGGAGAAACGTACTGTATTTATTTCCACCCTACAAACAAGACAGGCAACCTTAGCGCCAGGTTAAGAACTGCACCTAGACCAGCCTGCTTTCAGACACACTTTGGCACAGTTGATGCAGGTGGAATTGGGCATTCTGACAGCAGCCAATAGGTGTCTGGACTTAACAGAGATTTACTTGAAGGGAGATTTAAGAGAAAGCCCACTCCACATACCATCTGGGGAGTGTTTATGAGTCTACACGGGCACGCCATCTGCCCCTATCTTACCTTTTAGACCTGTAATCCTGCAGGAAAAACCTGATTGATCCCTCCTGCACTCCTACGGTGCCACAGACACAGAATAATTAGTGGTACGGTTCTTCATGATAAACTAAAAGCAGAAAAAAGTGATCTCATTGAATAAGGTCCTATCATATAGTGAAGTGATATTCAAATTTAATTCTTCGGCTGCAACAGAAGCACATTCAATTCTAGAACACCTGTTGGCTATGTGCTTTATGCACAACCATTAAAGACGCCATATTCAAAAGGCCAAGCAGCATGCAAATCACTTCTGACTAAGTAATACTATGCCTATTCCCTTCCAATGTATCAGCAGATTGTGCACTGTGTTAATGTACTACAACATCCGCCATCATTCATGTAGAAATGTTTCTGTACAGGACTGTATCCTGGAGTTCAGTGCTTGTCAGCCAGCTGTCATCCCACTGTGAGGATTATAGTGTCAATTTAATTAAGAGGACAAGGCTCATGTCTGGACATTCACACACAGTAACGCTGTCTGTTAGTGGCTGCATTCCTCCCTCCCCACTCAATGCAAGAACACACAACACTGATACCAGATCAGTGGTGTGAGCAGTGAAGCAGTTAGGACTGCAGTTCAAAGGGAGAGGGAGAGGGAGAGGCAGGTTAATAAGTCAACAAATCAATCAATCCACGGCAATTGAGAGGCCGCTGTTCAAGAGACAAACGCAAGTCCCAAACATATGAAAACATTTTTTCCACCAATTAAAAACCAAACCCCCAAAGCCCAAAGCTTTCTGGTCAGGATGAGGGGGGGGAAGAGGGGCTTAGAAAGGCATGCAGCTCTCATGCCACACGCACCATGTGGCGGGGGGAGATTGGGGAGACTGCGGGCAGCCTCACAAGCCCTCTTTCCTGACTCGCGGTGCGAGGCCGCTTCTGGGACGACGCGGCGCAGACAGCGGGATGAGCATCGGGGCTGTGGCGGTGGCGGAATGTGATTTGACGCGGAACAAAAACCCCTGTTATGATATTCCGCGCTACCCGGCCAGCTGCCTCCCACTCTCTCCCACTCGCCCACATATGTTATGCGATCATTGATCCCCTTAAGCCACATACTGCGCTTATTTTTAACCGCGTCGTGGCCATAAAAAGCAGACAGGCTAATGGATTAATAGGATTGGGAGGGAAAAAACGCACACTATAATGGGCAGGGTAAGCCTTGGGGAGGGCGAGGATTGTTGGGGTATAAAGTCGCCGCGGGGAGAAAGCGGTGGAGACACTCACAGGCTGCGCAGGGAGGCATCACTAACGGATTACAGAGCAACCAGAAAGCACGATCGCTGAGGAAGCGCAGTCGCCGAGCAACAGGTACGACCTCTCCCATCAAACCAGCCTCTGTCTGTCTGTCTGTCTGTCTGACTGTCTGACTGTTGACTTAGGCAGGAGGGAGTGAGAGAGCAACTGGTGCATACACAAGTACAGCTAAGGTTCTGCAGATTAGAACAGTGTGCTGGAGGCTTAAGACGATATGGATCATTTAATAAAGTGCCTTTACCATATTTGGAAATCTCTTGCTGATGCGGCTATCACCAACACATACTTCAGACAGAAGAACCACACCAGGAAGTGATGAGGGAGATGGCCTGATTTCTGTGTCCTGTCTCATACTCAACCTTTCCTGCACAAGCATCACATGTGTGTATAACGCCCCATACGCAGGGATAGCCTCTCTTTTTGTGATTTCTGCCAGTTACAAAGCAGTTCAGTCTACTCTAGAGATACGCTGTTGCAATATAAAATTGTGCTGCACTGAACACAACAGGGAAAATTAAGCTTTTCCAGAGGACAGTGCGCATGGGTGGAAAGCCTGTACATTTCAGTCCAAACAGATTCATTAAAGAGTGGAAGAGATGTGCTCCTTATTTTGGTATAAATTTAAAATACAAAAAGTAAAAAAAAAAAAAATCAAAAGGCTTGATTTTATTTAACCTCCTCATAATAACTGTAAGTTCCAGAACCGGAGACTCTGTTGGCATTCCATCTTGTGGAGAATAATGCATTCTGATGAAGATCATTTCACATGGTACCCACCTTGCATGGCCTTAGCTGACCTCATACAGGTGGCCTGCTCAATGTTTGCATGTATTTAAAGATAAGCACCTTTTGCTGATGTACTCTAACACTGATGAAGAGCCCTCTTTTTGTCCTGGTAACAGCATCTCAGTATAAAGTGGAAACCTTTGGTAGTGTATGGGTTTCTATCAGAATTTCTGATTTATTCTGATTTATGATCTTCATGACAAACAGAGACAAAGCAAAAATGAGCAATATGTTGTAATGCGTAGCACAGTCTTGAATAGTGGTCTGGGAAGTGGACTGGAAGGTTACAGGTTCTGATCCTGACCTTTGTGCTTTGTCTGAATTGCTTCTGAAAAATATCACACAGTATAAATGGATAATATGCAAACATCTGAGTTTGTTTGTTTTCTTAATCCTGGAGAAGGGGTGTCTCTCAAGCAATTAATTAATTATATTAATTCATCAATTAACTGGTTAAATACTTACCAGACTAATCAAACAACACATTAATTAATAAATTATTAATATATTTAATTAATTAATTGTTATTAATAGATTGTTGTTGTTATTATTATTATCATTATTATTATCAGTGGTAGTAGCAGTATTATGTGGCATCTACTATCTGACCTTAAAGTCATGAGGGTCAGTAAAAATTGGTTTGTTGGAAGGCTAAGACCACAGCAAGGAAGAGTGGTTATAGACCAGAGGAGATAATCCCCAGCAAAGTCTTTGCTCAGATTAAAGAACACTCCATCATAGCATTAATCTCATCTGCACAGATTATCCCCTCCAGATTCCCCCATGCCACTTTGAGGTTTTAACATGACTTTCAAGTGCACAACAGAACTTTGCTTAAATGCTGAAGTAAATTTGAGATTTGTCATTAGGGACAGTTTCTGATCTGCAAGGATGGTGTAAATACCACACGGTGGGTGTGAAATTTAATTTACTGCCCTCTGCTGGTAAACTAACCACTGTTCTCCTGTTCACAGAAACATCCGGCCCACTCACAAAAGAAATGGCAAAGTAAGTGTCTCTCTGCTCCTCATTACATTAGAAACCAACACAAAACATCATTGATAAGTACATTACTAATGTGTTCAAGTGTATTTACAGTAAATGGCAAATAAAATCTACCTCTTCCTTATGAGGCCTGTTTTTCAAGATGTGCATCCAGAGAAAGCAAAATAACTAATTGCTTTTTCCACCTGTAAATCATGCTGAATACAAGGCATCTAATGTGATTCTGTGAGAAAGTAAAATCCAGACAAAGTGTTTTTGGACATACCAATCATTTAAATCAAGCTTGTGAGGCAGGTTTGTTTTGTATGTTGAACAAGAACTCTCCTCGACATCTGTTTTCTAGCACTTACTGAAATTTCAGGCAGTACTTAACATCAGTTTCTAGCTCCTGTTAGACTTAAATGGCAAATGACAAGATATGATGCTGATATTTTTCAGAAATCAGACACAGGTGTCTTTTAATCCCATGAAGATTGGCATTCATGGGTAGAGCTAACTTTGTATTTGGCAGTAGGACAACTATCCCAGCCTTTGGAATGGGGGAAGCTATTTAGCTATTTAAGTTTGATATTGTGAAATTCTTCACCCGCTGCTGGCAAACTCATGAAGAGTTTTTTTTTTGCCAGCAAAGCTCTTGGATTATGGGATATCAGAAAATCCTCTTACATGGCGATGGATAGACGGGATTACAGCCTGCAGAAGATGGCTCTGTAGGAAAAGTATAAAGCTTACAGCGGTTTACCACTTAAAACACATAGGCATGTTAAACAAAATACCAGCGATCAACATCCACATGATGGCCGAGATGGTAAATCGGTGATACAATTGGAATTATTAGCCTGCGTATCAAAATGTACTGAGCTACAGTGTCAGAACAAAAATGCCGAGATCATGCCAAACACACTAAAGGCAAAGGCATTTTCAATGGGGAGAAGTGAGTAGAGCTGTGAGGGCTATGGGTGGTGGGAATCATCTGGTTGAAATGTGACATGCTGAAATTTCAAAGAATATAACTTGATGCCACCAGCGAATGGGATCGAATCTTGCGTGACATGCCACCTGGGAAGAATTTTTGTTTTTTTTTGTGAGGTTTCATGCTCCATAAACTCAGCAAAGGTACCCTCTGGAGTACTTATTCTTTACAAGTCATTGGAAACATTTGTAAAAGTAGGTCTGCCATTATAAATGATGACAATCAAAATGAAGCCAACATACACAACCTGGCCCACGAGCACTATTCTAAAGCAAACCTACCCAATATTTTCTGAATTCTTTTGTGTTACTTGGCCATGCATTTTTTTCATTGTACCATTTAATCCTCCGACAGAAAAAAAAATACATTGATTTACACATGATGTATTTATGCGAACAGGATATATTTAGGGTTGAGGATTTCAATGTTTATTTTTGAAATCCACCCTACCCTTAAATAAACCAACCAGATATAAATTAATCTGTTAAGATGAATCCTGCAAGGTCTGATGTCACAGAGAGTGAGGACCTGTCAATCAAATGCTTTAGGGACAGCATCTCACGACTGATCCCAGTTCAATGTCAACACAGCAATTTAGGCAATAAACACACAATTGGTGTGCTTTGCACAGCATTTGAAAACATATACGCAAAATCTGTGTGTCCTGGTCAGTCCCTAATCAGATGCTTGTAAACTAATTAAGGAAACATTAAAGTGTGTTTTAATCAAAGGATGGACGGCAGGTAAGACTTGCAGAAATATCCACTGAAATACGATAGAAGTAAATATATTTGAGACCAGAAAACAGGGCTTAAAATATTATTGATCTGTGCAGGAACTGCACCAAGATGAAATCCATTTCCAAATCTGATATGGTCCAGCCAGCTCTGGCCTCAGGCACATTTTTTTTCAGATCACAAAGCATGCATACGAGAAATGGCCAGCAACAAAATACTGATTATTTTCTCTTGCTGATCTGCTCTTGGGATGATGACACTATTCAAGGAGGCTTTACTGTAACCTCACGCAAACTTCAGGATCATCTGAGCACAGAGGATAGAGCTTGCTGATTGGTCAGATGTGACTGCTTGAGCAGCTGTGAGTAGGAACAGCGTCACTTCACGGGGCACTAATCCCCAAACACGGCAGGAAAATGCAAGCATGAGGTGTCCTCCTTTAAGATTAAGCCGCCATAGCAGGAGTGCAGTAGGTGCTAGTCTCTATCAGCTCCTCCGTAATGGCGTTGTAATCGGTGATCGCAGTGGATAAACCAACTTGGCTGCAAGGGCCCTCAGTTAAATTAGACTGTGGTCATGCGAGGCCAGCGCTGGAAACTTACAACCGGGGAAGGCTATTAATGAAGACAGGAAGCAGGAAGATGAGGTGAATTTCAGGCCCAACTTCCTGTAGACATGGAAAAGTCTCAAACAGCCTGCTGCTGGCTCATATGTGAGCTGACTAATAGGTGTACGTACATTTATACACATATATGTCAGTCTTTGCATCCATATAATGTTTAAAATTTTGCCCTTGTCTCCTCAACATCCTCACTTGTTTTGTCCCTTTTAGGATCTTCAAGAAGACCAGTGGCAATGGCTCGGTAAGGAGACACCCCAACAGTGTACAGTGGCTCCCGTCCCACACTTCAGCAGAGTAGATTTAATTGCTCCATAGACACAGACACTGTCTGACAACATGCACCAAACCTTCACACACTCATACACACAGTTCAATATCCTGTTGCACGCTGGGTCCTTTCAAGCTCAGACAGAGGTGAAAGCCATGCTAATATCACAACTGCTGGCAACCAGCATGACAACTGCTCTCACCTGCCCCCCCCCCCCCCGTTATTCTCTCAGATCTCCCTCTACCTGGGGAAGCGAGACTTTGTGGATCACGTGACTAGTGTAGACATCGTTGGTGAGTCATTTATAATCAACCATCTCCTCTGATGAATTTGGTTATGCTGCATGCACGCGGGTTCGATCAAGGGGTTTCACATCTGTCTGTGTCTGATTTGCTGTCTTCCCTCTCCCTGACAGATGGGGTGCTGAAGGTGGATCCCACAGATCTCAATGGCAGGAAAGGTACTTCCACCCTTCACTCCAGGGTAACACACTGATGTGACAGGCTGGCTGGAAAAAAAACAAAATTGACCCTTCCCTCTCTCCGTAGTGTGGGTGCAGCTGGCTTGTGCCTTCCGCTACGGCCGTGAAGACCTGGATGTGATTGGGCTGTCATTCAGGAAAGACATCTGGATCCACCACATTCAGGTTTACCCTCCTACAGGAGAGAGCAAGCCAGCCAACACCCCCATGCAGGACTCCTTGATGAAGAAAGTTGGGGAACAAGGCTATCCCTTCACCTTTCTAGTAAGCCCTCCTTCTCTTTGACTATTTTTGTCCCACTTAACCTTGAGGAGAACACATTCCCAGGAAATATGCAGACAGAAACATACCCCCACCAGACAAAACTGCCAACACTGTCTACATCAAAAATACTATTGAAAAATGGTGAAATTAAACTGGCTAAAGTTATCCATATGCAGAAATACACACACACAGACAGACATACACACACACACACTCAAACAAACACACACATACATACTCATGGAATGAGTTTCGCAGGTTAATCTGAAAAATAAAGAATAAAAAAAAGAATACTGAATGACCAATTCCCCACCCCTATCTATTTTAGATTCCTAACAACCTGCCGTGCTCCGTCACTCTTCAGCCTGGACCTGAGGACAAGGGCAAGGTACTGTCTCAGACTCCCTCTGTCTCTGTCTCACACACATACCCTCCCTCCCTCTCGCTCTCTCTCTCTACCTATCTCTATCTCTCTCTGACATACCACTGAGTCTCAAAACTTTGGTATTTCCTTGAAACTGAAAAATTACAGTTTTTGTGTCTTTCACTACAGGCTTGTGGTGTAGACTATGAAGTGAAGGCATACATCGCCAATGAAGCAGAAAACCTGGACGAGAAAGTGGACAAGAAGTAAGTGCTCTCCCACAGCGGACAGCACCTCACGAAACACGCCACTACACTCCAAACACAGCAGCTCCCTGTTTTTCTCACTCTCTACACCATGGTGACCTCTTACAAAGATATCGTACAGCTATAGGTGCAACATCTCAACTGGCACTTAATGAAAGCAACTGAAATTGGAACTTGTCGCTGTGGAGAAAACAACTACAAACAAACATGCCTACAAATATGACAGGGCTGCAAATATTCTCAAAATTCATCGTTGTTATTGTTTCGATCAATTTTGAGAAACCTGTCTGTTCAAGGTCATCCTTCTAGACTAGTCTTTATGAGATACTTCACTCATTTTGTTTAATTCAGAGCATATTTTTTTGTTCTATTAACTTTTCCTCTCCTTGCTCGTCCTCAACTCATTGCAGAGACACCTGCCGCCTGGTCATTCGCAAGATCCAGTTCGCGCCTGACAACACAGGAGCGGGGCCCAAGGCCGACATCACCAAGCAGTTCATGATGTCGGACAAGCCAGTCCACCTGGAAGCATCTCTGGAAAAGGAGGTGAGCTACGCAGGGAAGCCGCAGTCTGGCAGAGCTCTTGCACTCCCTGCCTGCCCAACTCAACCGTACAATAAACTCACTGCTTACTGCACAGTTCAAAATTGCTGACGTACGGGTTTTAGGGATCGACATTAAAAATTTGTTCAGGTGGGTACGGCTAATTTTGTTTTTCTTTTTTTCCCCATGTTACAGATTTACTACCACGGTGATCCAATCATGGTCAAAGTAAAAATCAACAACGAAACCAACAAAGTTGTGAAGAAGATTAAAATAAGCAGTGAGTGAAGAAACCTGAACAGCAGCAGGGGAGTCAGCAGATATGGCCATAAGCCCTGGGATTTTAAGTCAGCCAAAAAAAAACATAAGTAATATTAATGTTTAAACAAATTGTTTTTTATCTGTTGTCTATTTCTGAACCACACACTAAAAAGGGGTTTGGCCCTCTCATGTGTTTTACTAAACAGGCAGCAGTTGGTTATGCTTGCGCATGTGACTGAGGGGGTGACTGTGTTTTTACGCATGTAAGTATTGACATATCTCTCTGTTATCAGTTGACCAGACCACTGATGTGGTGCTCTACTCTGCTGATAAATACTCCAAATGTGTGCTGTCCGAGGAGTTTGGGTAGGTAGCTGAAAGAACATACGTATCTCAGTTAAAGGATGCATTGATTTACAGTTCCGTAATGGTGACAGCGAAGCATTACTGTGGTAGAAATATTACCTATTGATGCAGCTGAAAGCTTGCTTTGACGGCTGATGGTAATACGGACCTGAAGCATGACTCCCCATTTGTGCGGACTTCTGGTACAGGGACAGCGTCAATGGCAACTCAACATTCGAGAAAGAGTACCAAATAATCCCCCTGCTGGCAAACAACAAAGAGAAGCGCGGCCTGGCGTTAGACGGCAGGCTAAAGGATGAAGACACTAACTTGGCCTCCACCACAGTGTGAGTAGATGACCTCTCCGCGCTCCTTCCTCATGGCTCACCAGCTCTGTACTTGTTTCTTTGATTCAGTGTGACCATCAGTGATTTGTATATCACAGCCTTTAGAGCATACACACACAGGTTTGCATTGACGAAGAATGGTTATTATGACTAAAAACACCGGCTCAGGCTGCCCTCTCTGCCCACTAGTTCAACATAATGGAATTTTCTATCACAGTGCATTGTCATGGAAAATAATTGCTCTAACAGCACTGATCGTGAGCTACTATTAACATCACCAAAACCCTTGTTGAGTCATACATCTATAGGTAATTGTACCATCACTAAGCAACCCTGCCAGGTGTGAAGGGTCAGCACCATTATTACTTTACACAGAGGTAAGAACTTACACTGACCATTAGACTTTTTGCCCTGGCTATCCTCACTTTCTTTCTTTCCCTCTCTTTCTTAGTCTGAGGCCTGGTATGGAGAAAGAGGTTCTAGGAATCCTTGTCTCCTACAAATGCAAGGTCAATCTCATGGTTTCCAGAGGGGGGTAAGCCACACTCACATTTGCATTAACACACGCTGACAAGAAAATCAACCAAACTGTCTTAATGTATGTACGTAACAGGACAACTTGCCTCTTTTGGCAAGTTGCTGTGTTACATATGAAATATACAGTAAAAAATATGTAATCAGCTGCTGTGTTTTTCCTCCTAGCATCCTGGGAGACCTGACAGCCAGGTAAGTCCATATGTCCATAGCAAGGAGATGAAAATCTACTACGAAATTATATGATAATGGAAATATAAAATATCATTGGGTCATAAAGGCGTCAATCAGGTGTCACTTGCTTACTTGCTTTGTTCTGGTTTGCTTTTGCAGTGACGTTTTCGTGGAGCTTCCCTTGGTTCTGATGTCCCCCAAACCCGCAGGTGAGGGTCTGTGTGGGGACATAAATGCAAATGTCCATTACAATCTAATTTCAACTGACAGCCTGTCTGACTGAGTTTAGAGGTGGTTTTAAGGAGCTATGACAAATAATAATAATCAGGGAGTTTTTACATGGACTAAGCAGTATCTGTGCTTGGTTGAGGCCATATTTATTGTTTGTCTGCATGAATGTAGCACGGCATATATTTGCTGTTCACTAGCTCCACCTGTTGGTGAAAAGCGTCTAACATGAATGCTACCCTCTCTCTTCCTCCTTTTGCTGCATTCTCGATGTGAAGAAGTGTAAGTTCAACACAACCACTGTCAGAAATACTTGAGGCTAAAACAAAAAGATATTTTGGCTTACATTATGAAAACAGTGAAAGCAACAGCATAGCGTGAGGGGCAGTTTGTGGTCTGCATGTCTACACAACAACAATTTAATACATTTAATTAATTAACTTCATTAAATAGTTGAATTGAGTTTACCTCACTCTGAGAAGCAATTTAGACCTATTAAACAAACTGACTAGTTGTCACAAACAGATGTTCCACTGATGCCATGTAACGATTGTACGATTGTCTACGATTGTAACGACCAAATTTACTTTATTTTAAAGATTTTAAACCGCAGCTGACAAAGTTGCCTCTGTTATTTCCAAATATTGAAAATTCCCATTCCCAGTGAAGGAATCTAGGTCTGTAGTGCTGTTGTGAGTGATAGTGACACGCAGTTGATGTTGTTCTTGTGTGTTTCATGAACTGCAGCCCACTGGACTAAACGCCCCTGTAGTTCAGGTGAGGTGACTTCCACTCTCAGACATTTCAAGGCAGCTGTTGACTTTCTGGCAGTACCGTCTGTGTTACGCTGATATCTACAAATGTGTAAGGAAAGTCCAGACTGTGAAAGTGCCAGGTAGCGTGACTGACTGGGAACTGATGTTTCTGTTTTCTGAACCTGCAGCACAGATGTAATCCTTGAGTAGATTCCCTGCTAGACAATGGACTGCATGGAGCACGATGACGAGACAAGAGACTGGGCCCGGGAGATGAACACACCAGCAGGCTGAGAGGAAAGGCCGAGAGCCGAGCAGACGCCGAGGAATGACACGTCGCACTGCATCAGAAGCTCTGTGATCGGAACACCAAATGAGGTGGCTGCCGCAAGCCACTCCCCTCTTTCCCTGATGTCACATACAGTATAAGGAGTACATGACCAATGGAATTGGAATGTTCAGATCAAAGTGATCTCTGATATTACATACCTCTTCCATCATTTTACTATTCATTTTCACAGTTATTTGCAGAATTTGTCATACAATCTGGGCAATAAAAATACGTAGATAATTAATGTGCCATTCTACAGTATTCTGACCTCTGCAGTGGCACTTTAATGCAATTTGATGGATGGAAGGGCAGCTGTCAGGACAGGTAATGGCTGTGTGGTCATTGTAGTTTTAAAGGTCACCCAATAGCAGCACCAGAGATGTCTAACCACCACACCACGGTAGGAGCCTGCTGAATGTTCATTGTCTGCCCCATGCTGTAGTGTTGCTGTCTCCTGTACAAGTGTTTTCATTTAGGGTTCCTTTAACAGACAATCCTATCAGCTCAAATTGAGAAAATCATTACAGGGCCAATGCATATAGTCCCCGAATATAGCATGGAAGAAGGATATTAGAAAGTGGAAATCAGGGTTCAATAGGAAGAACGCCAAAATGTACCATTTTTACTGAGGGCTAGGCACAGGGATGCTTAGTTACCATTCACTGTCTGACTGTATATGACAAAACTGTAACTTATATTGATTACAGGGCAATGGTCTCTGTTATTTTGAATAAACCCATAAACACTGTCGTATTTACACACAATTTCTACAATTTGAATATGTGCGAGCCTTTTCTACAGGTGAGTGTTTGGACTGATAAAGCCCTGTACACAATAAAACAACAACCATTACAACATCTTTGAGTTCTCATTGATCTCTGTGAAGGAGTGACATGTTAATGAATACTATTCAGCTCTGGAAAACATGCATGTGTGATGCTGTGTGTGGTTGCAAGGGTCTGGTTCCTCCCACATTAAAGTGGAGCAAGAGAGACAAAGTTCAATGCAGGTGTGTCAGAAGCACAGCTGTAAAGACTAGACTTGTTCATGTGTGGTTGTTTTGAATTAATGTGACCTGATGAGCTGACCTCAAATGATTCGACTCAGTTCTAGTCAGGAATGAAAGCAGTCAGACTCCTAGTGAGTCTCTGCAGAAAGATGTGATTCAACTTGAGCTCCTGTGCAAAAAAATCCTTTGCCTAGGGAGCATAGTTCCCATAATCAAATAAGATAAGGAGGTAAAACATACAGATATGGCTTGCTTATCCCACATATGTTGATCTTAAATACAGTATTTAATATCACTTTATCATATACAGTGTTACAGGATTTATTCACATAATGGCTATTGTCATTCTCAAACAGAAATGACAAGCATGGGGTTCTCTATCTATGTACAGTAGGCTACAGCTACTTAATATCATATCCTCAGCATAATGACCAAGACTGTCTGAAACAAATACAAAAAAACTCTTAAATAAGCAGTGGAAGTCATGGAAGTCAACACATATAGCCTGAAATGGGTTAGCAGTGCTCATCTTGTGACATAAGGTGACATAAGGTGGTTATCTTATCATCTTATTGAAAGGTTTTTCGTCTCGCTGCTTTATCATGGACGTTTTAGTTTGTACCGAGTAATTATGCCTTTGTTCTCAATGTTTTCATATTAAGCAGTATATCCATCTTGCTCTCCTCACCTTGTAATGTATCAGTCCGGACCAAACTTAATCCTTTCAGACAAACATCTATAGGCAGGACCCATTATGTAACATTTCAGTCTTACTGACAATACTTACATCACGGTATTACTCGCTGTTTTACATCCTATAGAATCAATTCAAATCTGGTTTTAAGTGGGTGTTCGACAGTTAGACCGTATCACTCCAAGACCGTTCACTTAAAAAATTACCTCATAGCCCCTCGGACACTTGCTACATATCATGTTGGACGTGACGTAAGCACTCTCATGTCAGGTCTAATCCTTCCTTTTCTCGGCCTGTTTCACCATTTTATGTCTTTTCTTGTGTTTTGAGGCCCAGATTTCTCGCAGCCCCGCCTTAGGTCAGCGCTTGTTGGATGCCGTCTTCATTGCTCACTGTAGTCGCTGTGCGGCGCTGACTTGCACACGAAAACGTCGGCGACTCATTCATCAGAGCAGTGCGCTCCTCTACCGAGAAAATATAGCTAGTAGCTAGCTAGCTCTGTGACTCAAATTAAAAACATGTCCACCACTACCGGAGGAGAGTTTGGTAACCCCTTGCGGAAATTTAAGCTTGTTTTCCTGGGCGAACAGAGTGGTAAGTGATCGGGGACGTGGCGTGGAGTTTCGATGAAAAAAAATGATATTTGCGAGGCATCATGGCTAGTCTGGGCACTGGGACAATGAAACCAAGGCTTCAAACCGACCGGGATGGTCATTTAAACGGAGAGATATAGGAGATAGTATCGGGGATGCAGGGCCCCACACTGTACGAGGAAGGCAACGAATGATAACAGTATGAGACACTCGGATGGCAACAGTAGCAAGATGTCTAGTTTGTTGTTTCGCATCATAATCGCATTGTAATATTATGATAAGCAATACACATTTTGATTTGGTCAAATGAACGGAGGAAAATAGCTGGCTAACTATTCAGGTGGCAGACTAACCGTGTCCTTATTAATCGCCATGCAAAAAATGAATTTGATCACTTCCGATGACATCTAGTTCACTTGTTTGCAAGCTAATAAATTCATTTGTCGGCAGTGTATTTAGTCGTGCTTTGGGTGTGGTGTTGAATATCCCACCAGACTACCGTTAGCTACGAAATTGTCATTGAAGCTTTAGCTAGCTATCTGGCTAAAAATGGTGATGCACCAGACTGAGCTAACGTTAGCCTTGTTTTGGTCGATCATCCTAGGTTGCTATAAAACTAGATAACCAGGGGTTTAATTTAATCTAGTATGGAGTTTAGAAGTTAACGTATTGTTCGCTTGGTTCAGCTCTAGCATGAATCATCTGATCGGCCTTTCAAAAAGATGCTAATTGCTTAGCTTGCCAGCAAGAGCGAGCCAAGATTTCTCGCCGGTTGTGAGTCAACCATAGATATCGATCTACAGCGGCCTTGTTCATAACCTTAGCGCTAGCTTGCCAGCTGTGTTCCTGTTTTATGTCAATTTCATAGCATCTTTCAAAAACATTTATCGCATTGATTTATGCTCCATTTTTCAGTAACCGTGGCAAGCTAGCATAGTTAGCTAACCAATGAAGGAAGCTGTGCTTTCTGTTTTGACTCGTGGCAGAACCCGTTGTGCCAACTCAGCGCTGTATCCCTCGAGCCGTGCCGGAGTCCAGCAGTCCGCCTATTATCTCGCAAAACAAATAGCCCCAGTGGGCATCGATCCTATAGTATTAGCAAAGTATCGCGCTGTTATCTTTGTGACATAGCCTGCTCTCATGGAAATGCGGGATAGACTGTCGCTTGTGGTTAACTGTCTAGCCATCAACAAATTGCAGGCTAATGAAATTGTTAGCTAGCCGAGTTACGATTACAGTAATTTATTTCCTGGTGAAAACATTAAGCACAGATGAAATAATGCTTTATTGAGTTATCCCAATCCCAATTACATCGCCACCCGTTATATATGTATTGCCTAATAAATAAAATTCTGTTAAGCACGACAATACTAATATTCAGTGTCATGTGCAAAGAATGATTGCTATTACATTTTATGCCTTTCCTATTAAGTTTTTGTTACCAGTTATTACGGCATAATGGGTCATAACATCATACTCTAGCCTAATTCTCGTACTGTTGACTGCCTTCTCCCTTTATATACGTAATTGTTTGTTTAACAATATTTGTCTTTTGCAGTGGGGAAGACCTCTCTCATCACCAGATTTATGTATGATAGCTTTGACAACACCTACCAGGTAACTGCAGGACCCACATTTTTTTTATATATGATTTGATTTATTTAACATTTACAAATTTGATGTTTTGAGGTGGCGTCTTTTGATACGAACATACGCTCTTGTGTCACTATTGTGTGTGGTCTGTTTGCAAGTGTGTACAATGTCTATTTATGTGTTGCACCAAGAAAACACATCTCATGTGTTTAACATGACACATAAATGTCTGCTAACACCATTGAATTAGAATTCCACCCCACACATCAGCTCCTTGATGCAGATAGGCGCTCTGTGAAGTTTTCTCCGTAGGAGGCAAAAAACATTATGGCAAATGTCCCTTTACTTAATGTGCAACACATCACAGATGTTCAACGGGTAACAGTTGAACAGTAAAGATAGTCATTTCTTGATGTTGTGTTTTGGTTAGCCGCTACTCTCAGCCAGTAGTGTTTCCCCTGGCTGCAGTGCTGGGCCGTTGAGTGAAGCAGGCAAAGTTGAGTTGAAGTTATTAAAGCCTTAGGATATATAAGCAAGGCTTGTAGTTAGAGATGGTTAGGTAGTGCAGCAGGAGTCCCATCTGACTGTAGTGCTTCAGGTTCTGCATGCTTGTACTATATTTAATATTCTCACTTGTTTTTGTTTTTGTTTCTTTTGATCTGTTGCCATACAGGGATGTAGATGGGAGAGTGCACCGTATACTTCTAAATGGCTGATTATTCTTTTCCTCTTCCTCAGTGGCACAGTACTTCTTTCAGCTGTGGTTGTTACATAACAGCTGTATTTCACTCAAAAACATTCTGAACATGAACAACACAAAAAAAAACAAATACCCTTTATGAATAAAGCAATTGTTTTCTTTGACTGCAGTAAAGCTGTGTTCAGACATCATGATGCAAAAAGTACAGGACTGCTCAGTTTATGGTGTCCACTCTGATCTTA
Source organism: Megalops cyprinoides (assembly GCF_013368585.1). Lineage (NCBI taxonomy): Eukaryota > Metazoa > Chordata > Actinopteri > Elopiformes > Megalopidae > Megalops > Megalops cyprinoides. The sequence goes on along the minus strand of NC_050598.1, from coordinate 25,008,933 downwards.
ATTTGATCAGACCAGAGTTTCTCAGCAACCATTTGGCACTCCATCATGACAACCTGTTCCTTCCTCTTTTGCAGGCAACAATCGGAATAGATTTCCTATCCAAGACCATGTATTTGGAAGATCGGACGGTAGGTGCACCTATCTCACTAAATAATATGGTTTTGTGCGGGTAACTTGAGAGAGAGAGAAAAAAAAAAAGCTTCAGACATTGTTCAGCATGCTCCTTGTCAATCAGTACGTCCCCTCGCTACTGAGCAGCTTTCAACACAATACACTTTCAAAACCTGCCACCACAGCCCAAAATAAGCGGGTGGGTGTTCCTTCAGTTTCTCAGTTTTTCTCATTGATTTGTACTAGTCCTCCAAAGCTTTCCTTTTGCTTACTGTTTGTGCCATTGGCATCAGCGTCATCCCCCCCCCCCCCCCCACTTCACATATGTACATCCCATCCTCTTAGTTGTTAAGCCCCCATTCTTTGTTTTGTTTTTTCTTTGTTCTGTGTGTGTTTTTTTTTCCTTTTGGTTTTAAGTTGGGTTTTGTGTCTGTGTTCCCCCCCCCTACCCCTGTGGCTGCTCTTGCCACCCCGCCCACCCCCCACGCCCCCATGCACTGCGTGGATGGCCACAGATACGCCTGCAGCTGTGGGACACTGCAGGACAGGAGCGCTTTCGAAGCCTCATCCCCAGCTACATCCGAGACTCAGCCGCCGCTGTGGTGGTCTATGACATAGCAAGTAGGTACCGCACCCCTTCCTCTGCCCCGCCCATCTCCATCGCACGCCCCTCTCCCGAGTGCCCAGCGGGGTAGAGGAGAGTCTGCTCGGGCGATTGGCTCTGGCAGCGCCTAAGTGTATTTGACACCACTGAGGCGCTCTGTATGCTGACTGTCACTTGAGACCGGAGGAATCTGGCCAGCAAAATGCTCACAGCGGGTTGCGTTTGCCCTCCATTTTGGCTCTTAGATTTGTGGCCGTGGGTACTGGGCAGATGATTATTCATTTGCATTATGGTCTAAATATCTTGTGGCACGACCATTTCCCTGAGGTTGTGTCACTTGAACATGTCTTTGATATGTTCTTTGTTATTCTGTGAATATTCGTCCACATGCATCCCTCGGTTTGATGGATGTATGGAAAAATGTAGATAGAGGAATCACAACTGGCAGATGTCCTAAATCCCTGATTTAATGCAACCTCCGCTGTTTCAAGTGATGCCCTCCTTTTTCCATTTCTCATTGTTTGCTGTGAGGAAGCATGAGCCAGTTCTTGCCCAGCAACAGGGGTGGAATCTGGAGGGCGGCGTACGTGTCTGGTTCAGTGTTTCAAAGGGCACTTGCACTGATGGAATGCTGTCCTTCCAGCAGCTCACTTCATGGGGCAGGAATTGGAGAGAGAGGCTTTTAAAATAATGGCTTCCTGCAGCCCCCACATCCTCAGCGAGAGCTGCCTAGAGGTGCAGCTACAATTCCAGCATGGAGTCTGTGACCTCTTACCTTCTGCTTGGTGGGGTTTGCAGAATTCCGCCATTATTTAATAGCGTTTCTCTTATTCCAGGGAGGCAGGTAGTCCTTTACTCCGTGGCAGAGCTTGCTCCCTCTCTATAGCTCTTTCATGTCTGTGCTGTTTCTCCTTTCTCTCTCCTTTCTTCCTCCCTTTATCCTGCTCCTCCTCTTCCTCCCCACCCCCCAGGTCCGACTCCAGCTGTGGGACACTGCAGGACAGGAGCGCTTTCGAAGCCTCATCCCCAGCTACATCCGAGACTCCACCATTGCTGTGGTGGTCTATGACATAACCAGTGAGTCAGGGTCTCAGAGATGGGGTCTGTCTCACGGCGTCAGCTAGGGGACTGTGACAGCAAGGGGAGACTCCCACAACACAGCAGCCAGGCCTACCTCAGCTTTTTGATAAACATTATGTTTGCTTGTAACAGTATGTGGAGGGGACTGGTTCGTACAGGGTTCAGGGTTACAGCTAAACTCGTACAACCATAGTGGTTCAAATTGCTGTGCAGTTCAAAGGTTCTTGGTGCCTGTATATTTTGTAGGTCTGGGGGAGATTCTTCTGCTTTTTCTGTTTCTTATAACTAAGCTTACTACTACCACCTCTCTTTGTTTCCAACTAATCTCTGTGTACACAATAGCCTCAAGAGCTTGGCTGTAGCTTTATCAGAGAACAGTGGTCCCACGCTGTGGTTTTGACAGCCTTTAGTGTTGGAATTTCCTGTCTGGTTTTTCAGAGTCGACATATACCCCTGTTACTGATGCAATCTGTGGGACATAAAGTGAAAAACTTAAACTGATATGAAAACTGTCATGGATTCAAACTCTGAAATGTGTTTTTTTCTCCCCCTCCAGACCTCAATTCCTTTCAGCAGACCTCAAAGTGGATTGATGATGTGAGAACAGAAAGAGGAAGTGATGTCATAATCATGCTAGTTGGGAACAAAACGGACTTGGCTGATAAAAGGTACAGGGGTGTGCGTGATGTGCGTGGTGTGAGCATTGTATTGTATTGGCATAGCCATTGGGGTCCTTGTTGTGATTGTTTTAGGAGTCACATTTGGGTCCTGGGACTGGATGTGTTCCTCTCACTTTGAGACTGCTTGGAAGAGCATGGTTTTCCCCCACCTCAGCTGAATTCATTACAATATCATCTCATTTTTGTTTCAAGATTAATTTTGTTATGGCCTCATAATTATGTTGAAATTGGTGTATAATTTGAAATTTTAGTTTTCATTTAAGTAATTTAATTTGCTATTTTTTGTGCATTTATTTTCGATACCCTTTTAATTAGATTTTTAATTACACAATTTTTTCTTGCTTGCGTTTATTTCAATTATTATGCTTTGATTTTTTTCTTTTACATTTTATTCCCCCTTCCCAGTTTTGTTTGCCCCCCCCATTTATCATTTGGTATCTTCCTGCCCCCCTCCTCCCCTCTCCCGTGGGGCATGGTAGACAGGTATCTGTAGAGGCTGCAGAGAGGAAAGCTCGCGAACTCAATGTGATGTACATAGAGACCAGCGCCAAGGCAGGATATAACGTCAAACAGGTGGGTCTCCACCAATCACTGACAAGTAAGCGGGGGTGTGTCTCTCTCTCTCTATCACCCCTCCTGCCTAAGCTTTATCTTGTGTGCTCAGTGTGGGTTGATTTGTGACATTCTTGAAATTATCTGTCTGATCTTCATGCACACTAGATTCAAGGTGTCGAGACGGAAGCACTGAAAATGAAAGACTTGCCTATGATTCATTGTGATGGTTTCTTTTTAAACCTGTCAGCAAATTCCACCTTTTCTCTGCAGAAATACTTCAGGTGCTATTATCCTCCTGTCTTTATTGCTTTCCACTGACCTTGAAATCTGAGCTCCTGTCTCTGTTTTTTTCTCCCTTTCTCTCCTTTCCTTTCTTTCTATCTCTTCCCTCCTCCCTCGGTTATTTATCCCCATGTCCGTCCATATGTCCGTCCGTCTGTCTGCCGGTCTGCACCTCTGTGCTCTGGCTGGAGCAGACAGATCACCACGGAAGAGGGCGAGCAGAGAGCTAAGGAACTGAATGTCATGTTCATTGAAACCAGCGCAAAGACTGGCTACAATGTCAAACAGGTAGAGGCTCTAAAGTAGCTGATGGTCCAGCTGAGTCTGCTCCCATCCCTCCACCTCACTCATCCCTCTTTGCTGCCTTCACCCTGCCTTCGACCCCCCGCCCCCTTGTCTCCACATGGCTTCTACCAGTTCTCTCTTCATATGTCATGGTGTCCCCACTAGTCACAAATGCCCTCTCCCCTTGCCAGCCTTGGTGTTAGTTGCCTGAGCTTTTATTCTTTTTTTTTTTTAAACCAGTATTTATACTTGTTGTATTTTCCATACTGTTTAGCATGAGCACCAGTTTCATTGTAGTGACTTGAAGCAAAGCTTGTAGAGTGTTTTGTGTTTGCATTCATTCAGGTTTAAAGATTAAGTACCTCATTTTATTTGAGCTTATTGTAATATGAGTTAACCCATAGATAAATTTAAATAGTTTGTAGCATTGATTTTTGCAGTGGAGGCAAAAAAAAAACTTGAAAATTGACATCTTGGAAATCCCTGATCAAAATGGAACTGGTCTTAATGTCACAATAAATGCTTCCTTATTTAGCTAAATAATTTAATGGCAACTCTTTCCATTAGTGTAGCCTTCTAAATGCAGAAAACCAGATAGTCTAAGAGCAATCTGAGTCGCGTAGTAGCGGGTTGCACATTCTTGAAAGTGGATGTGATTCATGTACTATGAATTTCCACAATGGAAGTGCAGAATGCTCTCTCACATATTCACACCCACTGGGTCCAAAATGATCCTTTCTTTCAGTGGTAACTGACTGTCTGCATCTGCTGGTACTTTCCAGTATTGAATGTGCAAACTGCCCTGTTGATCTTATCCACCTTTATAATTAAAGACAGAAAGGAGAACGTAAAGAAAGTTTGCCTCGTGTCTTTTAGTCTCAAAACTGGAATGTTGGTTATTTTAAAGCCTCACAATGGCCTTTAAATTCTTATAAATTAGAATGCTGCAGGTTAAAAAAAGTTTTCATGAATGTCTCTGTCTTAAAATATTAGGAAGCTGCCCATCAAACATTAAAATATCCTTTCATTAAGGTGGGTATAATGTTTTAAAGCGTGATAACTAGTTTCCTGTTTGACAGGTCCTTAGCCAGCAAAAAAACACTCCTTTAGGTGTCTTCATGCTTTATACCAGCAGCAAGTTATCATACATTTACTGCCATCTTTATGTATCTTTCCAAAATAAAGGAATACTGACCTCACCAAGTATTTACCTGGATATACCAAGTTACCCAAACAGAATATCATTTTAAAATATTCAACATTTACAGCAGTTCAATTTGAATGTTTTTATTTTTACAAGATTCCAGATGAATTTCCTTCTCATATATGGCAGTGGTAGCACCCTAATCCTCTATCACACCTCTGCACTGGAAAACACAAAAATGTCACTTTGAGGAGGTGAGGAGAAAGACCTTTAAAATGGGCTGTTAAGGTTTTCCTCCCTGATTTTGCTAGCATGCTTGCTTTTTTCGTTTGGTGATTAAAAAAAATAACAGATTCTCTGCGGTTAACATTTTAGGCTTTTTTTGTCATGTAAATTTATGTAAATTCAAACAGAAATGTGCATGAATTGTTCTGCGTTGAAAAGAGAAGCCCTTACTGTAGGGTAGCAGCTTGCTTCCCCAAAGAGCGGAAATGAATAAAACAGAAACAGAATAGAGGAAAAAACGCTAGTGTTACGTGCAGTGGGTGCTACTCTCCGCAGCTTAACCAGATCTCCTATTAATGCCCTGTCCCTGTCTTCCTCAGCTGTTCCGCCGTGTGGCCGCAGCCTTACCTGGGATGGACAGTGCTCCAGAGAAGAGCAAAGAGGACAGTATCCTTCTGAAACCCCCCCCCCCCCCCCCCCCCTGAGGGCAAAGGCTGTAGAGCAGCAGGGACACATCATGCGTTTCCCAGCATGCTGTGCAGCTAGGGCCGTCTCTCACACAGAGTCCGCTAATGTGCACCTGTCTGGGGTGTGAATGTAAATGAGAGAGAGAGAATCTCTTTTTCAAGAGAGACAAAGTCACTAATGAGGTGTGGTGATCATATCTGCCTGTGCTGAATATGGGATGTTTGTAAAAAGTCTCAGAATTGAAAATAATAATTCATTGTGGTAAATACATAAAAACGTAGCTTTTGCTAAGTGTAACAATTGTTCGTTAGCCAATCAAAGATTGTTTTTAAAATGGCAAAATGTTCTGATGAAGATTCCTAATAGCTTAAGTGGGTTCAGAGAGCTGGGAGTTAAAGGAGAAGTGAGTGCTCTAGATCATAAAGGATTGCAAGAACCTGTGGGCTTTTTTCCAAAATTTTAAATTTCCAGAATGATTATGAATATTGGGGGCGCTGATATGTATTGGCTCAGTTTAAATTATTTTCCTAAATCATTCTGGGGATCACTTACACATACTTCAAAGGTACAGCAGTGTGGTGCAGTGGTAAGGAGCAGGGCTCATGGTTTGATTCCCCGCTGGGGCACTGCAATTGTACCTTGGGCAAGGTATTTAACCTAGAATCACCTCAGTAAATACCCAGCCGTATAAATGAATAACATTTAAAAAATTGCCACCTGTATAAGTTGCTCTGGATAAGAGCCTCTGCTAAATGACAGTAATGTAATGTGTTCAGCCTTCTCTGAGGTAAGTTACACCCATGTTTTCCTTCCTTAACCACCTCCCCCCACAGTGATCGACATCAAACTCGAGAAGCCTCCAGAACAACCTGTCACCGAGAGCAGCTGCTCGTGCTAATGCTCACCTACCCCTTCTGCTCCCCTTAATAGCTTGTTTCTCAGTGGCCACTTGCACCAACCACGGCGAAGTGCCATTGGCTGGAGAACCTGTTCCCGTTGGCTCAGTGACTTTTTCGGAGTAACCGTGTGGATGTGCTATTACTCTGTATTTAAATGAATCAAGACGAAAAAAATGTAAAGGTTAAAAAAAAAAAAAAAACCCATGAAATCACAGGATAAGTTAAATAATAATTTGTTCAAAATATATATTTCAACTGCATGGCATATATAGGATTGCAGACTGATAGCTTCTCCCACCACTCTTAATTTCTTGCACTTTTTTGGAGCAACATCAGTGCTGTCACATTTGTCATTGTTGTAAAACAATAAGGTGGTTCAGTATATATTCACATGCGAATTTATATCACATGTTCAGTATATATTCAGAAGTGAATATTAGAGAAGGCCTCTGCTGTCCTGAAAGAAGTGATGTATGTTTAGGGTTTTTTTTTTTTTTGGTTTTTGGTATTATTTTATTGATTATGGAAAAAAATGTGTTCTCAATTGCTTGGCGCTTTACTTCTAATCTTATTTGGGAGTGTGAAGAGGGAGAACTAGCAAGTCTTTACTGACCATAAACAAGGCTTCAGTTTCTAGTTTTATTTGTAATAAACATTTTTTTTTCCAAAGTAGGACTCTGGGCAAAGTAGTCCAAGCCCAATAGTTACACAATTAGTACTAACAGGACCAAAAAAGACAGTTACATGTTCTGAAAGGGGATTTTCATCTCAGACAGACTTAATGTAAGCGGGTTCACAATGTACTGCATGCATCAGTATTGTCATCCTAAATGTTAGATGCTTTTGAAAACTTTCTTTAATCTGGGGACTTTTTAACTCAGGCTATCAACAGCCAAAGAGGGCTAAACTTTGAAAGGGTAGGTTTGTAGGCAAACTACTACCAGTAAGCCAAGCCCATTTTATACCCAAGTCATATGGGAATACTACAAAAGGAATGTACTACTGACCAGTAGAGAAATTACATGTATATGCATTTTTAGAAAAGGGAAATGACCCCAGATCCTCTTTAAATTGTACTTTGAATAAATGACCTCGACATTTCTGTTAATGTGAACCTGTTGAAACTAGCTGCTTGTTGGCAAAACCCCCTACACTTGAAAATCTATAAATATATCTATATATACATTTTTACTTGTATTCCACCTTATCCAAGTTGAGGGGGAAATGTTTTCCAGATGGGCTGATAAAAATAGGCATAAGGAAATGGGATGCTCTTTATCCCCCCCCCCCAGTCACTCTGAGGGAAAGGCATAATGCCCCAGTCATCTCCCTTCTCTCCCTCCCTCCACAATGAAAAGTCCGCTGGTTTAACACTATTGCAGGGCTGCATGCTAAACTTGCAGTATTTTGTAGAGGGACAACATAAATGTGGTGCTTGTATGTTCAAATGCACAGTGCACTGAACCAAGCCACGGAACCACAGAGGCATTAGCAGCATGATTGCCTGCTTTAGTATTCAGAAGTTAGGGTTTGTAGGGCAGATAGTGGGAATTAGTCTTTCAATGCAGCTCTTAGATGTTGAACACCCTTGCTGTAAATCCACATGGAAATGTATAAACCTATTGCTTTTGCTCATATGAGTCAGTTTTGTATCTGTGGTTTATTTTGTTAGCAGCTGAGAATGACATTGTTTGCTTGACCAAATGACAGTTTAAAAATTCCTGGGTTGAGAGCAGTAATTTATTGTTTTTATTTTTTTTCATTTTTATTTTTATTTTTGCCTGTCTGTTTTTGAATATTTTGAATACTGTGCCTCAGAGTGAGGGCTGGGCCTGGTTATTTTGTCAGTATCATGTCAACATGGTCATCTTTTTTCTCGCAGTTTGCCAGTGTTGCGTTGAAAAGGAACAACTGAGTTTGAAAGGAGATGTAGTGGGCAGGAAATGCATTACTTCAGCCATTTACCTTCAACACCCCCCCCCCCCCTTAACAAAAACACATACATGTCTCACCTCCACCAGCACGCTTACCCCTCTAGCATAATTTGAAAATGTCTAACATTTAATATAGTAATTGAAATGTAGATACATATTTAATTATCTTGTAAGAAATTACCCTCTTTACCTAAACAGACCCCTTCTTGTCACCAACTTAAAATGGAATATTCAGCTCTGCTATTCTGGAGTGTCTCTGTCCATTTGAAACATGCTGTCTACTAGTCTTTAGCAATGTTTGTGTGAATAATGTTCTATTACTATCTGCTGTAAAAAAATAATAAAGAAAATGAAAAATAAACACTGACGTGTATCACATGAAATAAAGGTATTTCACCAAATGGTACCTCTTTCTTATAAGTGACTAATATTTTGATAATGAACTGTGTTGTGTGGGATTTTAAAAATGACTTTCACACACCGCACCTAACTGGGGGAAGAAAGTTAAAGTCCTGAAATAAGATATGCTTTTACGTTTTTCATTTACTACTGAAATGTTCAGAATCGAATCAAATGAGAACTAAGTTACATGACTCGCATTTATGGTATGTTGGAAATAATTTCAGTTAATCATATCATCTGTTACATATTTCTCTCAATAAATGACAGCTCAGTTATCAGCTCGAGTTACATAACGCATGTACGGGCTTATTCAGGAATGACAAGTGAACAGACGTGTTGCAATGATCACACCAACTATTACGAAATAACATTAGATTGTCAAGCCCTGAGTCACAATGAAACAAAAAAAAACTTGAGTAAGATTGCAATGTACACAGGTCTTAGTTTCGATCGATGTTGAATTGCTGACATTCCACAAAAACTGTCCGTATGCCCACTTATTTTTCATTGTGGATCTGTTCTGGAAGACAATGTGTGTGTTTGAGTATTGTAACTGAGAATGATTACCAACTTTATGGCCAAATACAACCCAATTTACACCTTAATGACCAGTGGTCATTGCGTTGTGAAGGGCGTGGAAAGTGTGGAATGGCGATTAATCACGAGATTCTTTGTAGGACGGCCGTTTGACTGGACTGAAACTTAAACATTACAATGGACAGTGGCTAGATTGTGAGGTACCGAAACTAATGAAAAACATAATTTGTACAGTAAAACTCTGTTGTCTGAGATTTTTTAAGGATTATTGTGATATGGGCTGTTTTAAAAATCAATGGAATAAGAGAGGCCACTTGAAGAAGGCACTGAACAGATGAGTTGGTGGTTGTTTCCAAGCTCTCGCGAAGGTGTAGTCGTGCTCACCTGAGTTTTTTATTTCCTGTCGATACACTTAAGAATCAGCATACAAAACCTGAGTACAGATGTCGTGTATGTTACCCATGCGATATCTCTGTTCGGAAATGTCTTCTAAAGTCAAGGTTTAGTCAGATTTTTTATGGATGTGTCGGTATTGTTCTAGGTGCACCTGTTGTAATTACCGGAAGTAGAGTCTGGAGGAGGCGTCATTTAGTTGCCAGTTACGTGCGTTTGGTAGGTCAGGAATCCAAGACAAAAATCCTGTTGGGCTTGATATGATAATGTTGGGAGTAGCTATAATAACCGAGACTAGTTCATTGTCGTCGTAGTGCGAACAGACGCGCAAGAGTAGAGGGGGCCAGCAACCCCGGAGCACCCGTTATCAGTTTTAGTAACGTTACTCCACGACTGTAGTAGCCTACTACATTGGCTAAATTGTTTAATAACAAACAACACTCTAGCAACGGGGTTACGTTTTGTTTAGGCAGCTACCCTTAAAAGCCAAATTTGTGGAACTTGTTCACACTTTTTTTACTGAAGAATCTGAAACATGTCTCGGGGTGCGGCGATTTTACCAGACGACACAGTTTTTTCCGACTTCAGAAGACAATGTTTGTCAACGGAGAACTGGTATAATAAGTACGACAAAAACGGAATGGAGGTATGGGTCGAGATGCCCACACTGTCGTCGACACAAGGAGGGAAAAACCACGTGCCCAAAGTGCATAAGATCAAGGTATTTTCATTTCCTTTTCCAGTAAATGTTTTCAATTCACTGTAACCCCTTTCCCTTGTTTCTGTTACTACATTTGCCATTAAGGCTTATGAAAAGATGCGTCCTTGAGTGTGTGAGAGATCACGTAAAATGTAGCTTCTCTTTTCATTCGAACTCCGACTTAAACCACACAGCGAACGCTTACAAAATATGCAAAGGTCTGAAAGGTTCTTAACATGCCGAAGAATATGTACGTATGTGCAAGAGCGTGCGTGCGCGCTCGCTTGCTTTTGCGCATAACATCATTTTCTGTTTACTTATTTGGTCCCTTACTACTCACCCCCTGTATCAGAGGAAGGAGGTGTCTAATTGCTACTCAACTGTACCACACACGTTTCTCAAACAGAGGTGTCCCAGGGGCAGCCTTCTTTCAACGTGTCTCTCGCCTCCAGATTGATTACTGTTTAATGGAGTTCCATTTGAGACCACACGTTTTCTGAAGATATCAATTTACCACTTTCTTTTATTTAGTTGTTTTTTTTTTCCTACTGGGCAGAAGGTGTGCCAAGAAGTGCCCCTGAAGTACCAGATCAACAGTGTCCTCGTGTCACTACCATCTCATTTGTATTCTGAGAGAGTCTGTCTGTGTGTGTGTGTGTGTGGTGCTCATTGGCAGGAGAAGCAACAGGACACCCCACATTTTCCAGACTCACGCTAGTTTGAGTGTGGGGTCAGTCAGAGAAGTGAAAAACACATACACAGCAGTGGAAGCAGAGTGTAAACAGAAACTATACTGATGAAAACAGCAGCAGTATTTTTCCAGTGCAAGGAATTTGCCTGCCAATGTTTCACACCTGATGCTCTGGTTCACAGTTCTGTATGTACAGGAGAAGGGGTGTGTTGATTTGCTTGGAATTCCAGCAACTGTTCCTTTTGATTTCCTTCATGTATTGGCACTCTGCGTGCCTGAGCTATGATCACGCGATTTAGGATGAGTGTGTAAATGGTCAGAAGATGTGGAAGTGAGGTCAAATCTGCAGCAGTTTTTACATTCATCTCAGCGTGTGAAATGTCAAATCCCTGTCACACTAGTGCGTCCATTCTCTGCTCCCAAGAATCGGTGGGGACGTAGGCAGTCCCACAGTGTAGTTATGAATTTTTATGAACCGCAGGTGGGTGGAGCTACTGTGTGTTTTTAGTTACTCGTTGATTGGAACAAATCAAAGTGTTGGTGTGATGAGCAAAGGATTTTTTTTGAAAACAGTTTGATATTTGACTCTGTGTTGTTGTTCCACTTGTTTTGGGGTTCATGAAGCCTCGCTTATCACTACCCAAGGGTAGGCCTTTTTTATGGGTTAATGAAAGTTGTGTCATTTTTATGTTTTCAAAGAACACTGGGTAAATTAAACTCAGATGTGGACCATGGGCCCAAGTCCAGTTTTGTTGAGTGTTGGTTGGAGTAAATCATTTGTCCTTCTTTCCTGCTCTCCAGTGCAAGATGGCTATCAACGATGTGTCGGCAGCCACTATGTACGATGTGCTCCATGACAGCCAGTACCGCAAGAAGTGGGACCCAGCCATGCTGGACAGCTTTGACATTGCCCGCTTGTCCAGTAACGCAGATGTGGGTTATTACTCATGTGAGTCCACTCCCCCGTCGTGACTCATCACTTGCACCTGTTCCACCTTTTCCACTCACCTTTATAAGTGTGCTGCATCCAGGTCTTTTACCAAAATCCCTCTGATCCCCCTCTTTCAGCCCCCCTACACAAGTACCCTTGTACCCCCACTACCCTTGATTCACCCCCTGGACTACATCACAGAGTGTTTTCAGAGGCCAATGCCTTGAGTGCTAGCTTGTCAACATGCCTGCTGAGGCTGCCCTCAGGAGTTAAGACGAGGCATGAGGGAACTTGCTCTGTGCGTCTATTTATAGTCAACACCGAGGTGCTGTTGTTGCTTCTGTTCTGTAGAGGCCTTGGTTTAAGTGGCAGTGGGGTGGGGGCTGCTGAGAGTAGTTTTCCACAGGTCAGATGGAGGTGTCTCATTTTGCTTCCTTTTTTTCTTTTCCCCCTCTTCTGTTCTCAGGGATCTGCCCGAAGCCACTGAAGAACAGAGATGTGGTGACGCTGCGATCGTGGCAGGTTAAGGACAACGAATACGTGATCATTAACTTCTCCGTCAAACACCCGGTACGCCTGCCCTCTCACCCCCCAGTAACCCTGTTTGGTTCTCTTCCTCACAGAACCGCCTGGCCAGGAGTAGTGGTTCTGCTGTCCTCTCCCCAGTGGCTCTTTGTAGGAGTTATCCCCACAGATAGAAATTTAATTGTCTGTGCTTATCCCAACAGAAATGAGCAGTGGGTAGATCTCTTAAGGGTTTTTCCTAGAATCGCTCCTAATATATGTCCTAAGGGCAGCAGTGTGGTAACAGTGTTTGTAACCCAAAGGTTGTGGATACAGTGCTTAGCAGGAAAGCTGTTGCAGTACCCTTTAGCAAGGTACTAAACACTAACATTGCTGCTGTAAATATCCAGCCGTGTAAATTGGTGATATGTAAACGTATGTGCGAATAAACAAATGTAATTCACTCTGGAGAGTGTCTCCTAAGCAAATAATGTGATGTTCCACCGGAGGCTTACTCATCAGAATGGCTCTTTTAAGGTGGGGCCACTATCTGAATTAAATTTGTGTAGATGATAATTAAACCAGGTATTTTATAGACCAGTTAATGACAACTTGGACTACATATTGTTTGTGTAGGTTACTCATAACTGCCACTTAGACCAAGCAACACACTCTGTACATACAAGCTCACATTGAGTAAGCACTTGTTGAATGGTGGTGTGTTTTTATTGTTTTAGAAGCACCCACCTCGCAAGGACCTGGTGAGAGCCATCTCCATTTTGACGGGCTACCTGCTGGAGTCCACAGGCCCTAACAGCTGTTCTTTCACTTACCTGTCACAGGCCGACCCCAAAGGTGAGACCTCCAGCACAGATCTCTCCCTCCCTCTCGCACATGCGCTCTCTCTGAAACACAGAACTGCATTCATTATCAGTGCAGTGTGTTGTGTCCTTTAAGTAATGAACATTACTTTTTCTTCCAAGCTTTTAAGCAGCAAGCAATGCAGAATGCACTGTCAGTTATTGTTACTTTCTCCCTCTTTGTCCTTTGTCATTTTGTTAACTGTCTTATCTGTTCTCTTCAGGTTCCCTTCCAAAGTGGGTGGTGAACAAAGCCTCACAGGTCCTGGCTCCCAAAGTAAGTGTGTCTTCCTGGCCGTCTTTATCACGGGCAGTGTTTTTGGACTCCAAGTGAACTAACTGTAATGAGTTCATGTTTATTTTTACTGATTTTTAAAGAAAAGACACATCTGTTACACTCTGTGGAGAAGACTTGAACTTTCAGGTGGTTAGCGACAGAGAGTTGTGTGAGGACTCACAGTCCAAGGCTGTTAAACCTGTCTTGAAATGGATATAAGCCGTGTTCAGCGGGAGTCTGCTGAAGTGAGTGGAGTTTGCCAGCCTCTGCGAGGACAGTGGTAACCATGGCAACCCACTGGAAGGTCCTGTTGTGTTTTGTTTTGTTTTTTTTTTTTTTCGGAAAATGAAAAGTCTCAGCTGAAGCTGAAATGCCGCATGGCTGTAGAACAGGTCCAGCCTGTTTCCTGCCTTGTGCAATGTGACCGGAGTGATCCGAAACTATTTAGGGCAAGGTGTTGCTCTCCTGTGAGAGACAGTGATTGTTTGTCTGCGGGGCCTGATTGAATGAAAACCCTGGCTCAGGTATTAAATACCAATGGCACACCATCAGAGCCTTCTGAATATGTGCCATTAAATCTCTTAGATGTCAGCAGAATTTACTTTGTTTAAACTGCATTGTTTGTTCCCAGTTATTTTTATTACTGAGTGCATGAGCACACACATATACACATACAACCAACAGATGAGAAATACTGTGGACCAAAACATCATTAATGATAGTGTTTTAAGTACTGAGACTGGTCCAGTATCTCCTAGCTGACTGTGTAAAGGTGTATTTGAGGAAAACTGTGGTCTGTCATTCTTTCTTGTGAATAAGAGTTGGAGATGGGCCCATGTAATATGTACAGGGGAACATATAACCCATGAGCTTAAACACAGGCAGGATCAGTTCTTTAACTCTGGTTTGACCTCTGCCCCTCTCTGTCACCCCTTACAGGTGATGAAGTGTGTGCACAAGGCGGGACAGAGCTACCCGGAGTGGAAGCAGCAGAACTCCCCAGACTACAAGCCCTGGCTGCACCCCGAGCAGAGCGATCTGCTGTTTATGGACCCAGCCGAGCTGGTGATCCAGCGCGGGGACTCCCTGGAGAACGTGGATGAGAGCTCGATCCTGGACGCCCGCGAGAACGAGGTGGCGGAGGACAGCAGCTGAGCGCCCCGGGGCGGGGGATCGGGGTGGGGAGGGGTTACTGGATGGATGGGACTCTCCCAGAAGGATTCTCCCAGAATCCTTCTCTCTTACAGAGAATACTGTGCCCAGTCCCCACAGTCCATCTGTTTACCATACAGCTGTCGCCGGTCAATGAAGTTAGCTTCCACAGTCAATGCCATTAACATTTTATATCCATATTCTTGCCTTTTTATTCAGATACTCACAAGGTCTGTACATATCTTGCGTGAGAGAGAGCGCGAGAGAGAGGATTGGAATTGTTTACAGGTGTTGTACCCTGTGAGGTAACTGTAGTTGGCCTGCTTTTCATGGACTGAAATACTAGTCCTTTCAGTGTTTCTCGTCTTACTTAACAGATCTAGGGCCACCTTTGACGTGATCTTGTCAAAGGGAAGAAGACAGTGTTGTTAGTATGGTGTATTGATTAATCGTTTACATATAATGACCTTGAGAAACGCCTTAAGCGGTATAAAAGAGGTCTTAGACAATAAGCGGATTTGATGAGTTGCCAAATTTAAAGTCATTTTAGGATAATATGCTATTATAATAATATTAGAATAATCCCTGTGCTTGGAAGAAAAGCTGTTTATATTGCCTGTGATCTTCAGTGAAAGCAATGTCTTTTCCTTTGGACATCAACTGAAACGCTACACACAAATGGGTTAATGGTTAAAGAATGTAACATAAGGGAAATGAAGTATTTGGGTTACTTTTATTTAACATTTTTACAGAAAAAGATTTATGTCTGTCATACTGTATCTACTCGGATTTTTAGAGAATGTGAATAGTAGGCCTGATAGCACTAATTATTCTTATTTTGTTTGTAATGAAGAGGCTGGTGTTATCTCTGAAGATTTGTACATTTAGATATTGCAAACCTCATAACTGTTTGACGGAGAGCATTGCAGCTATGAAACACAATAGCAGTTAAATGTCCTTTCTCACCCAGAGGGCCCAGTAATAGAAGAATGCCATGCTACAGTCTTACACATAGTTACTGTCTTTCTATTTATTGTTGTGGCACAGAATCCTTCATTTTGACACTGGTGCCAGCAGTAGTTATTGTTGGTGCAGCTTCGTGTTCTGTTGAACTCTGGCTTATGGGGCCATGATAGTTACTGTAAATAACCATATTTTGATAACAAGCTTTTGGTTGTAACAAACTGATTACATCTGCTACATACGAATGAATAACCCCAACATAGTTCATTATGACCGAAACTTTTTACAAATGGATGAAGTCCATAAAATGCTTTCTTTGAGCCTCTCATATTCAAAAATGCATGACAGTCTAACAGCAACTGTTATGATAGAGTGTAAAAAAAAATCACTAACAAAGCTCTTGAACGCTTCTCTACTGTAAAATGTTTTTGATTTGTTAGAGGTTCTAAGGACAAGCTCAAGTCCCTGAACTTGCTGGAGTTACTGAGATAGCTGTGATGGTTTGTTTCGCCCATGGTGCTGTGAAGGTGATCGAAACTGCAGTCCACCCCCCCCCCAGCCCCCCCCGCCCCACAAAATTGCTGACGGGCTGAATGTGGGGAAACAGGTTTGACAGCTGTTGCCACTGAAAGCAAAGTGCCTGTATTTTTCTCAGGTTGGATTCTCGCTTTAATCAGGGATGGATGCGTAGCATGTATCCGTAGCAATGTTATTTAATATACAAATAAATGTATATATTGACATGATTCTTTCATTGAGAGAGGAAGACTATACCTTTATATTTATTAGAATATTCAATAAATGAATAAAGCCCCCTTTGGTTTGTTCTTGTGGTGATCTTACATGAGCAACTGGGTCACAAACAAACAAGATGGCATACATACACAGTTGGGCAAACAGGTTTAATTGCTCAGATTCTAGTCCATGAGGCAGATTCTCAGTGAATGCAGATTCTAATCCAGAGGTGTTCTATCAGATACAGTTTCATACATCTACACCTTTTAAAACATTTAAGCCATGTCTAACTAATGTAAAGCACTCCTCCTCCTGGATGGGAGAAACTAGGAACATTTTGAGTGGCACCGATATCCTTCCATATAAAAATTCTGACATTGTAAGAGCATGTAAAGAATGGCATTTCGAATGGAAAGTAATCAATGGATAGCATTCTATTGCATCAGCATTTTGTAAAACAGTGACATGATCATGGAAGGCTTCAGATGTGTTGTATCTTGTCTGAGTGTAAGCTACATTGTGTTTCATGCAAATAGCTTTTAAAATGGCCAGCTTTCTGCTCCTTCCTCACAGTGAGGGTTGCGCACACCTCTGCTTGCTGACATATCGTATTTGTTCAGGTTTATGTTTAGTATTTTTCTGCACTGGTTTGCCTATATTCAGATCTTAGTGGTTCACAAACAAAACTTGAAATGCTTAATGTGTAATGACTAATTATTTAGTCCATGCTTTAGTCCACGAGTACATACTTATTTAGTAAGTAGCAGCACCATTATTACTTTATTACAGACAACAGTTAAAGATGCCTGTATGACCCATTTGTTCAAAGCTAAAAACAAGCTAAAAATCTAAACAATGACATCGGTTTGTTCACCTGCAATTCCAACATCCGTACATACACAAAAACCTAAAGAGACAGCAGAAGTGGTAAAAGGGATTTTTTTAGGGCCTAGAACAGATCTGACATGTAGTCATGTTGACTGACTGTCCTCACGATCCAGAGAATTACCAGCTTTGTTTCTGCATATGAATTTGCCCATCCACAGTCGCTTCCTAAAAACCTTTATTTTAATATCACATCTTCATAAATAATTCTGCTCCTGCTATACTCTGAGTCATGTTCATACTGTGATGAGTCAGGTTCTTGTGGATCAGGGCTTACACATTCATATCGGAACGCCTGTGCTCCCACGCTGACGGTTCTTCAAAGTGACCAAGGGAGGCAATCTCTGCTTCATTCTCTGCCTCTCTGTCTTTATCTCTCCAAGAGGTCCAAAATCTTTTCTTTATTCATTAGTTAATGTGATTAAAATTGAACGTGGACATCCGGCCCGTTGGTTCATCTGCTATTGTCTGGTGGGGCTGCGCACCTTTGTGCATAAGTGGGTGGGGGGCAGAGCTGTGTGTCAACATTTCAGTGCTTGTATGTATGTATGTGTGTGTGTGTGTGTGTCTCAGAGTGCATCTCTTTGTGTGATGGATGGCAGCCCAGTCATCACTGTGCTGAAACAGAAGAGATATAGTCTGTGGGAAGGTGCCAATGACGTGTCTTCCTCTCCACCCCCTCCCCGCCCCAAGGCCACTCTGACTCTTCTGTGACTCATACAGGCACTGGCAGGGGATCTGATGCCATCTAGTGGACAGTTCTCTCCTTCTGTCTCTGGTAGTCTGAGGAGACAAATTCAGTGAAATTCATAGCTTGCGGAGGCCATGACCAAAAACCAAAAAGATGCAATGCTGTGAGGGCTTGCTGTGTTTTGGCTTACACTTAAAAGTTAACATATGTACTCAGAGAGGGCATTTACATTACTACAGATCCAACAATTATACAATTATACACTGTTTATAAGAGGTAGCTAAAAGACTTGGAATGAGCAGGCAAGGGAGGGTTTCGTCAGAGGAACACCAACACCCTAATGTGATAAAACACTACTCATCCTAGTCAAGGATAAATCACTGCCAGCCACACCCTGTTAACCTAGTGTTCCAGTCATGAATCAATAAAAAAGTCCTATGCGATCAATATTCTATGCAATCACAATAAGATAATTCACTTCCACTTGTGCCACTACCTGAAATTAAAAATGGCCATTTTTTAACATATACCTACATAAAATTCACATTTTGAATATACAATAGAGGTACACACAATTATTTTGTTGATCGAATGTAGCAGGAGACTCATTATGGAATGAAGCAAGGAAAGTGGCAAGAAGGGAAGGGAGCACTCACTGTAGGGAAAGAAGCGCACCCTCATCAGAATCTCTCTCGCCGTCTTGAGAATCTCCACAGCCTAAAAGAGGGGTGATCACGGAACAGACAGAGACATTTATTAGAGTGCAGTTAAGACTGGAAAAGACACACCAAACTGTACAACCTTGTTATGATGCAACCATTACAGTGTATTAGTCCAGCTGTTACAACAGCAGTTTGGCTGTTACATTTAACCTGAAAAGTACTCACATTCTTTGCATACTTTGCAACCAGTAGGGTAGTCTCAGAATAGCTTTGCTTTGTTAGCTATGAGTGGGCAGCAGTCGCAGTAAAAACCAAACCACTCCTAGACAAAGGTGGCAAAAGGGGCAAACTACACCAGACAGGAAGATGGAAAACAACTGGATTCCATTATAAACAGGTTCAAACTTCAACAAGGCTACATGCCTGGCCAATCCCCTCACTTCTGTCCTTTATGTTATTGACACTGAGTGGGTGCGTAAGTTGTATTTTTTATGGAATCAGGGGACACACCTCTTTTGGTTAACACTCCCAGCCCAACCAACCTTTAGCCACACTGGTTACACATTCTGCTTTGCTTTCACTTTCCTGTAAAGTGTGGATCAGCAAAGCAGCTACTCTTTCGAACATGAACTTTGGGGAAACTAATTGCAGAAGTGCAGATGCACTTTAAGACAGTCATGATAAAAATATACAAAAGCACATCAAGAGCTGGCCAACAGAGCAAGACAGAGTACACATTTTCATAGAATCTGGAAAGGTAATGAACAGTCAGGCTTCAGTGGGTTCACTGATTACCTTTCTGAATGGGTGCTTGTACCTTTCTTCATCCTGAGCTTTTGGGTGTTTGAACATTTTTCCCAATAAATGTGTATTAAAAATGCATATACTGTCCTCTTTAGATAGGCAAACATTTTTAACAGTACTGGAACATAAACGAGACATGACGCAAGACTCCCTTTAGTGTGCCAAACCTAAGCAAAGGTCCCAGGTGTGTCCCACAGCCCAGTATCTGCTGACATCAGTCACGTGCAGCAGAAACAGGAAGGAGGTGCACCAACAGATGGCCTCGTGTTGGGAGGGTATGACAAGACCCTGAAAGAGGCCAGGTGGCAGGTCCTGACACTTACCCTGGAGTGCTCAATGTCCTGGAAGTCCACATCATTGACTGACAGGACCTGATCTCCCTCCTGGAGCCCTGCCCTGTGTGCATCTGAATCTGGGACCACCTGTCCGTGCACAAATCGGGGGGGGGGGGGGGGGGGGGGTTGAGTGGGAGACGGCAAGAGGAAGGCAAGAAACCATGAGCGTTTAAGCCAAAGATAGGGAGAGAAAGGATTAAATGGGAGATGAAGCACTATGACGGGTGGCAGTGTAGCAGAGTGGCAAGGAGCAGGAACGGTAACCGAAAGGATAAGAGTGGATAAGAGTGTCTGCTAAATACCAGTAATGAATAATGAATGAATGAATGAATGATGTAAGTAAATGCATAAAAGAGCAGTGTCATTTAGGACAAACTGTGGCTGGGTCCCATTAGTGAGGGGGTCTGCTGCAGGCTGGTTGGCCCACCCTCAGTCTCACCTTGGAGATAAAGATGCCTAGCTGAGAGGCCTTTCCCCCACGGATGTTAAAACCCAGCTGTGCCCCCGGCGGCTTCTTCAGGATAATGGTGCGAGGGAGGAACTGGGTCAGCTCATTGTTGTAGTCAGGGTGGTGGATTCGCTGCCGATGATAACAACACAGAAATATGCAACTGTGACTTTGTGATCTGGGTGCAACATAGTGGGACATGTGAAAAAATGAATATAACTGACGGTAAATATATAAACACAGAATATTTTCTGGAAAACGAAACCTAAGGTTAAGGGCAATTTATCATGGTTGGATTATTATTTGGATTGCACCAGTGTAGACCATCTGATCTCAAATAGTTGGTCCACAGAAACCATGTGTTAAAATGGTAAAACACTGGCGTGCTCTTGCACTGTTTTTACAAAAGAGGTTTGTGTTCAAAATAAAATTTGTCCTACAGTTTTGAGATGTCTGTCTTCAAAATAAAAATAAACAGCATTACATACATCTTGGGGTGCAATCCAGGCTGGGGGGTTTTCATAGGAGGGCAGGAAAACCACCGGGAGCTGATAGTCATCATACGGGATCTTCTGATCCATGGCTGTAGGTCCTATCACGAGGAGCGTCAGAAGTACACAAAATCGTAAACAGCAAATCAGAGATCAAATGGGCAGCGCCTGGTAGGTCGGAAATTCGCAAAGCTGATGTGTATGAAAATATAAGTAAATGTTATAACTCAAATTAGAATATATATAATGGATTAAAGTCTATATGTTTCCTAAAATCCAGATCTTTTGCTAACATCGCAGCACCGTTTGAATACAGTCTGTAATTCTGATTCATTATTTTGAACGATATCATAACCTCGCATACAAGTTTGCTAAGAGATGCAAAGCTAGCTTGACTGATTGAAACCATTTATGATAACGTTACAAACGAGGGAATAATTTCAACTACACAAACAGACCCTGATAAGTTAATATCTTGCACAAGACTTTGCTAACTCAGACAGATAGTTAACTACCGAACATCCATTATGGTTAGCTAGCTAACGTTAGTGCCACAAATCCATGCACTACTAGCCAGCCAACCAACACAATCGCAAAATAGAAAACACGTTTTCTACGACCCTGTGTGAATGGACTACATTCGCTAGCGAATACCAAACCACATGAATCGATTGCGGTTTTATTTTGTTAATATTTCGTAATAGTTAGCTAGGTTTGTGTCTTCATTTTACTTACCGGAAGTACAGCCTCTGTCACTATAGTAAGCCACGCCTTTCACAACCAGCTGACACAAATTGTCACATGATCAGGAATGCTCCGGAGCAGACAGGGTGGGGTGAGAAAAGCGGACAAAATGTGACACAGCTTCAGCTAACGGACATCGCCGAATATGTACAATAGTATGGTGTGCATGTTAAGAGCTTCCATATTAATAATTATGTGTTCCATGAATTATGTGTGACCACATACATTTAATTTTCCACGATTTTGATGTCAACCGATCTCATAATCTTGACCATTCCATTTGTGACATCACGGTTTTTATTGTCTTCTGACAAATTGTGAACATATTTTCCTCTTCATATCAAAAATCCCTGGACTATTGCAGATGAAACAACTGATTCTGAACAATGCATTTGGCTTGCATTATAAATACTGATATTTGTAGATCAGTATCAAATAATTGATTCACTTACTTTATTTCAATATGACCAAAAAGTCTAAATTGGGTGGTAAAGGTATGGACTAAGAATAGGGTGACCATACGTCCTCTTTTTCCCAGACATGTCCTCTTTTTGGGACACATTTTTTAGGTCCCACAAAGAGGACATGTCTGGGAAAAAGAGGACGTATGGTCACCCTACTAAGAACCTGCTTTCATCAGGACTGAGCACTTAAAAGTGCAGTTATAGTGTGAAACAGGCACATCCTCTCATCAGTAGTCAGTGATGTTTGTGATGAATCTGTACTGACATGCTTTGCCAGTAGAGGACAGCACGGTTCCACAGCTGCTTTGATAGGTCAAATACAGTATTTGTAAGGCTGAATCTCTCTAGCTGTAGGCTACACCACATGTCATAAATGCCATCTGTGTTTCTTATAACTCACCCATACTTAACTATAAGTTAAACTGCCATAGACACTATAACATCATGTAACAGTCATGATGTCCCTCTCATCGTCTTCTCTCCTGCAGGAGGTTGTGTGGTCCCAAACCTTTTAAGGACCATGTTATTACCATCTTTACGGACATGGCTATATCAGTCCAGGAAACAACAGTGTCCATGCTCAACTGAATCAAACCCTTACCATTAATAAGTAATGATTTAAGATGTTGAATTTTACAAGCTGTGTCTGGCTGTATCGGTTTACTGTTATGGGCAATTTCAGTAAAGTTCAAATGCTAATTTCTGTAATGATTCATAAGTGTCCATTCAGCTGTGTAATCTATGGTATTTATTTTGATGATGTATTGATGACTCACTGTACCACCTCAAAATAGCGTAAAAAGTAATTGGTGTTTAGCTGAATAGGAAAGTGAGTGTGTAGTAAATAAAATTCTGTGGTCAGGGATCCCTGAAACAGGTTTGACACTGTAGGGTGGCAAATTAAAGGAAGCCGCTTTCGATGCATACTGAACGCACTTGTGCAATCACATATGCGCACACGGTACACTCTACAAGCAGTGCTTGCCCTTCAGAATAGATAATGGCATCCTTCAGTTCTTGGCTTCTCTCCCAGAATAAACGAGCAGGCCTCTCAGCTCTCTTCACACATAAGCTGCGATAATAAGAATGATTCACTTTCACAAAACAGGACTAGGAATATTGCAAATATGATGCGATGTTAGGGGAGAAGGATAGGGGAAAAAAAGCTCTGCACGGCCTTCTCTTGTGGAAAGTAATGTGTCAGATACATAGCGCTGCTTGTCTTGCAAGTGTTTTGTAACGGGGCATTAAAACAGCACTCCCAGTTTGCATCAATGTGCCTTATTTGTTTTGAGGCCCAGAGTAGAACTGAGAGATTCTGCATGTGAACATCAAGCTAGCATTCAGAAGGACAATTCCTCTGAAGCATTTCTGAATTAACAAGTGGAATTTCTGTCTCCGCTGTATATTGAAGAAATTTGACTTTTTTATGAAATAGCTCGTTTCAAATCAGTTTACTTTCTGTTGAAAGGCACCTGGTGTATGAAGAGTTTCACTGATTATTCATGATAGAAGTCAGACACGTGCAAATGCATACTTGTAAGTGTTTTGATTGGTTTTCAGCCAAGCACCTCCATGGGAAGCATGTTTTATAAGAAGTTTGTTATGCTGTGCTGTACATGGTGGTCCTGAACTCTCTGGTCAGCCTCTCCTGCAAGGTTCACCCCAGTGAAACACATTATAATGGTGTAAGTACCAGGTCCTTCAAAGGCGCATTATCCAGATAACATTCTTTGTATAATGAATTGAGCATTTGGACGTTGGCTCCTTTGACTAAGTGTGAACCCTTGTCTGGGCAATGCCTGCCTGTGACACTTGGTGTCAGTCATTTTCTACTGAGAAGTGTGAAAGCAAATAGCTGAGGGGCCAGGCGAAATGCTTGCACAAGTCGGAACACAGGAATTTAGAATCCCAGAGTGGAACAGTACGTAGCGGAGGCACAGAATGTCCAGAAGACCCGGTAGCAGAGTATGAGACTGGCGAAGAAGGTGCTGCTGGTACCAGCTTCAGCAACTGCCAGACTGCTGGCTGAGTGGCTGCACAGTGTGAGGGTAGTCACAGAGCAGCTCTGGCAGTTTACACAATTCACATGCCAGAACAGAAGCATTGAGTTTTCCAAGTTAATCTGTTAAAACCCCTGTAAAAACCCTGTTAGAGCTGTGAACAGAAGCTGACACTTGTTAGTCCAGTCACAGGCGTGGAGGGTGAGGGTGAGGGTGAGGGTGTGTGTGTGGGGGGGGGGGGGGGGGGTTGCATTTTCTCTTGTGAAGCTGGTGAGCCACTGCCTTCAATCAGCTGCCTGCTACCAGTGAGGAAGAAATGCCTAGTGTGAGTCCTGATTATTTTGCAAGGTTCATTTATTGAGCAATCGGGTCGCACCGTGGTCATTCATCTGCTTGGCAGAAAGCCAGTTCAGAGCCATTACCAGCCTCCCAGAGAGGAAAATCACAGTCACACAGAAAGAAATCAGCATAACACTATGAATGGGAGTCATCTCATCAGAGAGTGCTTAGAGGAACCTATGAGGAAGAGAAGAATGTTGGAAAAGAGGGCATGGCTGTGCGCTTTTGCGCTGATCGTCAGAGACAGCGCAGTATTCAAATTTGATGGATATCCAATTCTCGTTTTCACCTTAAACCTTACCAAAGAACTTCAGTAGGGTGCACTCATCAGAGTACGCATACTGTTTGAGCCAGTAATGGCTTACAGTGATGTCATTTTCATACCTCACCCCCTAGACAGTGCTGGCCAAGGCACTGCCCATAAAATGGAAAGAGTTGATTACACAGAGTAAATAATTTATTTTAAAACCCCAAGCACAAACAAGGAACCTGAGCGTAGTCACACCCACATGCCAACCACCTGACTACTCAGTTGCCCTTCAGCATACATTTCTGTACTTAACCGCTAATATTTAGACAGGTGTGACTTCTCAGTCAATAGGTAATTTCCTGTACACCCATGCATCCCTTATACCCAATCAGACAATTATGGAGTATGAAATTCAGCTGATGGGGAAGAGATATGGGTAAGTTTGATGGTGGAAATTGAAGATCCTCAGACTACATATTTATGCAAACATCACAGTCACTTTAATTTCAAATCATTAAAAACATGTTACTGACTACCAAACTTAAGTCTGCACAGTTACCTTTTTCACTGTAGGTGAAGGCTCATCCATCACAAAGTTCCAACAACCTTTCAGTGACTCATGGATAGGCTACCGAATGTTTTTCAGTATCTTATTTCAATGATGTGAGGCACAGTGTCAATCAGACATTCATGCCAGAAGGCTTAAGAACAGTCTCAAATCTGCATCAAGGAAAGTGATGCTGTCACTCTTAGACCTGGTAGACTGGTGGTGCCATTTCAACCCTGAGTCTTCTGAAATCAGACGCCTTCTGACTGCACTGATGAAAACCTAAATGCGCCAAATATGCACTTGGATAGAGGACTGCGAGAGGGTGTTCTGGGAGCTAAATTATATTCTTTTGTCAAAATGGTGAATCCCTTCTTGTTGCAGACACATGCCTCTGTGAAGCACCTTGGAGCTGTGTCAGCACAGGGAGTGCCAGGTAATAAAAGGCTTTTCTTGTTCATTAGCCAGAAACTACAACTTTAAGCATGTAACAAGAGGCTAAGAAAAAGTACCTGCTTTGTAACTGAACCTTGAAGTTATTCATACTGAAATTGGACTGCAGAGCAATGGGGTGGCTTTCAGGGATGAAGGACAGTGATCGTTACCTTACCAGATTTCAAATAAGCACTGTTGCTGAATTCTTTTTTCAAAATGGCAGCCATTAGAGCTTTCTCTCCCTTGAATATTAATCTGAGCTGTGCACTCACTTCTGTATGCTCAGTTCACCCTGCATTTTAGAAATCCACCCCCGTCAGCTGGGACATCTTTCCTGTCCTTTGGCCTCCTTGTAATATCACGTCCTTGAGTGTTACTCTGGATTGCTTTCAGATCTTCCCACCCGGACACTTCTTGCTGTTTTGTTATAATTTTGTCAGCTCTAGGTGTCTGCCAGCAGCATATTTATGCCATTTCCCTTGTTTCTTTTGGTGCTCTGAGCAGTAACTTGATACAATATGTTGCAACTCTTTTACTCGTCAGCAATACGTGCACCAGTGAAATTTTTACCATCCTAAGAAGGATTGCATGAAAATCCTTTGATGTTTTGGCATAATCCCCCTTCCTGTCTGTGTCCCTGCTTTGCTTCCAAAAGCTTCCATCTGCCCACCCTGCATCAAGGCAACATTGAGTCCTCTGCCTGAAAAGTCACTGCAGCATCCAGTTGGAACATGTAAAAGTTTGGGTGATGTGACAATCAGATCTTAATCACGAGGAGTGCATTATTTTTTCATTTCTGTCCACTCCTACAGCTTCTCCTTGTGTATTTACTGCCTAAGCCACCTGCAGTTGTCTGACAAATGTGGGCAAATATTAACAGGTAATTGACCACACATAGTGGCCTCTTTATCCCTTTTATGTCCATTGGTTTGGGCTTCTCCTTCTCCAGCTCTCACCCTCTCAGGATCAATTCTCATTCCCCCAAACATAAGTGTACCTTTCTCTTTACTGTCTTCTTTTCTCTTCTTCTATATATGTTTCTTCTCTATGCGTTTATAGACGAACATTTTCAGTTTTCTATCCTGACCCTTCTCTGCTTCCACCAGATCGCCTGCCTATGCCATGCTCAAAACGCTAGTCGTGATTGTATAAATTCCCAGTGAGCCCTATAAGTGCAGACTCAATTTTCTCTGGACTGTTTCAGGTGCTGGAATAATTCCTATCAATCTTAGTGATCTATGGCTTCCATAAGAAGTACCTACATTACAAGACTCCTACATCATTTTGTTGCGGGAAGCTTTTCCCAGATTCACACTGGGGAGGCTTGTGCCTCTGCACTTCTGATGTGAAATTCATTTGGCAAGATGCTTCAGTTAAACTTGTCTTCCCTTGTCTCGTCAGGTTGCAGAAGATAACTTGGGGTAAGACTTGGACAGTGTTATGGATAGTGTTAATGCTCGCACTCACTGGTCTGGGAGTGTTGTTACCCTGGTCTAATTCTGTTGCTCATTCAATTTGACCGTATACACTTCTGTTCCTTTGTGCTGAAAGTCTCTCTGGAGACTTGCTAAATGATTGTAATGTAATGTACTGCTTCATCAAACGCAAGTTTAAATATTTGCATCAGTTTACAATCGGTGCTGTGTATATATACTAAACATTACCCATTAACTGATTAATCTTATCTTTGTACACTATTAGCCCATTCAGCTGCCATAGGGAGCACCAAGGAAAACCACGGATGCAGCCAGTTCAGGCAAG
Organism: Megalops cyprinoides; assembly: GCF_013368585.1. NCBI lineage: Eukaryota > Metazoa > Chordata > Actinopteri > Elopiformes > Megalopidae > Megalops > Megalops cyprinoides. The sequence continues at coordinate 24,981,662 of NC_050598.1, read as the reverse complement.
GAACAAATCAAATTAAGGAAGAGGGCAGGACAGATGGGGAAGGTTAAGACAAAATCTCCATGATCGGGAATGTTTATATTTGTTCATCTGTGGAGCACCTACCGAGACCTGATATGTGTGATATACAGAGGTATACAGAGATATACAGTTACTTTGTTAATGCTAGAAGGCAGCCTAAAATGAATGCAAAAATGTAACCATGGTTTCAGCCAAAAATAGTGTGATGAAGAGTGCTGGAGTAGACTGTAATTCTGGAGCAGCTCGTAGAAGTCAACAAATTGTTCCAAGTAAGATTGCATTGGATTGGTTATTTGTAAAATTCACTTTAGTGGTGTGCCAGAGTTGTTTGGTCCTTACTGATGGATTGGACTATCTTAGCATATGGCACTAGACATACAGGAATGTGATAGTGGCCAATAGACTGCAACAACACAACAACTGAACATAAGCTTGAGCTGAACTGGTAAGTAAGCCATTAAACTGGCATTGTACAATGTTAAGGTAGTCAACACTGTATCCTGTAAGGTACAAATTGCAGCTCCTGCAAAAATGTATGTACATTGTACATATGTATAGAGTGTATAGACATTGTTATACAGGATCATCAAGGTATACATTTGGTCAAATTTTTGGTGTTAATATGCAGCATAAATGCTATAAAATACACAAATGTGTGTTTGCACAGAAAATGTCTTTAGAGTGTTTTAATCTAACTTAGATCATTTTATGCTGTCACGGCTTTTATCTTTGAATGTGAATTATCCCTGACTCTCTCCTGTTGTGGGGTGCCATCAGGGCCTGTCTCCGAGGACGACCTGACGGTGTCTGCAGCTCACTGAGGTTTGTGTGGGCCTCACATTCTCACCCGCTCCACATCGGGTTGCCACAGTGACGGTCCCTCTTCCTCAGCAGGCACAGACAAGTCTTACTATCCCTCTAGAACTCATGCCACAACAGCATGGTCTCATAATGTGAGCCAAGAGCAAAAATAAAATAATCAAATGAACAAAAGTGGACAAACCCCCTTTAGCTCATTGTGTGCTTTGCAGTTTCACAGTGGGTTAAATAACCCATCAGTTGTAAATGTGAACCACAGTGAACCAAACCTCTACAACTAATCCAAAATGCAGCTGCACGACCTGTCTACAATCTCACTGCAATGCATGTAATGCAATGCAATAATATGACACGGATAAAGTCTTCATATAAAGATCAAATACCGTATCGTTGTGTGACAGTGTGGGAAATGTTAACTAAATTGTTTCAAGAAATGTCAACTGAAACTTTTCGAAAACTGCAACACGAAAATGTGACTAAAAAAGAGTTTTTGAGAGTCTTGCATTGAGATGAGCAGCAGCTGTACAGTCAGGTGACAGAACATGGATGAGAGACATTGCAGCCAGTAATGACCCCCCAAACGGTACATGCATACGCAAAAGAGTTCTCTCAAAGCTGATTGTCTTATTTCCATCTATCAGTCTGCACTAGTCCAGAAGCCATACTGAATTGGTCAGCGCAGAAAGACCTCTATCATTCAGGACCACCAGTATAACAACACCTACACCTTGGCTGCTCTGGTGATGTTTTGGGATTAAAACTTTGTCTCATTCCTTCAGTTTCAATGCACAGGCTTTGATATAAGACCTAGGTGTTTTAATTTTTGGACATGCGAGGCCCTTGGGTCACATCTGTCAGCTATTTGTTTGATTCATGGAGGAGAGGATCCACCTAATATCATGTTGTCATTTGAGGAGAACATTTCACGTAAAATAAGAATATAACAAAGCTGCATGCCCAGTCTAGAACCCCGTCGGAGGGAGCAACATTCTTGTGTCAGCCATTGGCCATTGCCCACACATCACTGATATAACAGGAAATACAATACGCATTACACACTTGCCGACAGATGCAGGAAAGGTGACAGCTGTTACAGTGGCGGTTTTTTTGTTTATTATTCTTTTTCTCCTTTATGCAAACTTATTTTTTGGGAAAAAAAAACAATGGGATACTTTATGTTTATTTCAATGTGACAAACACTGTGCTCATGCAGGTGTTGCTGAATGCAATTCACCAGTACACCCACACATCAACCACAACTATTTTTCACGCTGCAAGCTGCCCGGCACACTATAGCGAGATAAGCGCCTATTGGAGGATAGCTGCGGCTTCATTGACGCCACCCGAGAAACCTGCAAGAACCTGAAACAAGCAGCCCCTGCTGGCATGCCCACCCCTATCCCCGGCAGAAATAAGTCGATTTCATCCATGACCACGGGCTCCTGTTCGTCATCGGCTTATAATATAGCTGGGTTAGGGGGCCCAGGGCTGGGGGCCGTAGAGGTCAGAATGTGCTCAACACCTTACCCACTGAGCCATTCAGGGGCTGCAGCCGTGTTGAAACTGGCAAAATGCAGGAAGGCAGTTGCAGTTGGATTGTCACAAAGCAGCAGAAAGATGATGTTTGACAAGGAAACAAAAAAAAAACAGAAGAAACACTTGGAGGCATTGCACCTGTGACAGAATACAGCAGAGGTGACAAGCAAAGATGTAAACTGTAACCGTGGAAGGAAATCCGAGACAGTTCTGCCCCACCGAGGGCAGGGTCTGACTGAAACAGGCTTCATCTGAATATTTTATAGCCATGTACACTGGACCTTCCGGCACCAGAGATAACAATAGATTTAGATCATATTCGAATCCTGGACAAAATGTAGTAGGCTGTTCTGTGGTAGAAGGGCTGTGAGTTAGTACTACCACTAGGTGTTGTTTTTGCTATTCTTGGAACAACCAACTTGCCAACCTCTTGTGTATTAAGCAATCTTGGATTTTTAGGGATTAGGAGATCTCAAATAAGACCTTAAATAAGCAGAAGAAATCCTATTTAAAGCTTTAGAGCTGTTATAGCCCAAAGTCCTCTACCTTTCAATAACTACACACTGCAGTATTGGCTGAAACATAGGAAACGACACAACACAAAATCCAATTACAACAACCAGAAAAATACTATAAATAGGAGTCTACAATAAGCGTAAACTGCCAGAGTTAATGCTGTATTTACATAGGGAAAATGCATGGCTTGGGAAAGCAGAGAAACAATCAAAAAGCTGGGCTAGACAGCAAGACAGACGTAATGTAAAATATGGGGTAAAAGGGGGAATTTAGGCCTCCCTGCAATGTGAAAGCAAACCAAGAGCTATCCCACCCCCCAAACCAGACTGATAAAAAATAAACACAAAACCCAAAACCTACCATTTGCCCTGTCAACAAATTCATTACATGTGAGCTGTCTGAACTGGCTCTGTGAAATGTCATTAAGATTAATATATAAAATTTAAAAATTTTCAAGCAGACAAAGGTATCCAGTGTGTAATTTTTCTTCTTTAACAGCATGCTTTTTATGCTTTTTCTTATTTAGGGTTACAAATAAATATGGAGGGCACTGTACAATGAAGGTTAAAAAGGCCCTTGGATTAAATTTATGGGACACCACAGTTAACTTAGTAATAATCAGAAGTCTTAGTTTAGTTGCACAAATTGAATTCTGCCAGATAAGTATGATCTACTCCAGGACAGTGCCCTTCATTTAAGTGCAATAGTGATTTCAGGTCTATTCAAAAGGATCTGATGACCTATTGTTTTCAAAGGTAGCACTTTTGTAAAAGACCACCAGTAGAGAGACAGCTGCAGTCATAATGTAAAAGTATATCATTAAGAAAGCCTGATATCATTAAGAGAGGTGTTTCTGTACAATGATGACTCTGCATCTCAAAGATATCCTTTGAATTCATGAAAGAACAAATGCTATTGAGCCACCATTTCTCCAGAATGTTAATAAAGGGAGATTTGATACAGGTATTGTATAGATACTAGTCCTTACAACAAATTAAGTCCAGACTTGATTTTGGTTGATAACAAATACATTTTTACCTTTGACCTTTTCTCATGAGTCCTATCTATATTGGGAGAACATGTTTATGCTCTTGTAATGATTGAATGTCATATTGAATTTTATCAATATTAAATACATTAAGAAATAAATGCCTTGGCGTGGAACATTGCTGTGATAAGGGAATTTATTAGAATCATTGTAAAGATATTTTGATGATGTCAGAATAGAGGTGTTCAAAGTCCAACTGGAAGTGACATTTTATATCAATACATTTATACAATTTATTTATACAATAAAACAGTAGCACTTTATTTTGCACTTCACTTTTTACCTGGTATTTACCAGGAAGGTACATTCATAACCATTCATATTTACTGCTAAATATTCAAGAAACTCTGAACAAATTAAGGAATAATCACTCCACTCACTGATACATTTATTAGGAAATTACCTGGCAACAACTGGTTCTTATCTCAAGTAAATCCTATGAAACTGATGAGTAATTATATTGCATGATCATTACTGTTGCTGTTAATCACTGACTGTTCACATAAAATACCAAATCCAATCCAAGAATCCAAGTTTTATTAAACTTTGTTTGTTTGTTCAGTCTGTTGCAAGCAGCTACACTACAAGTACATACGGATATATATATATATATATACACACACACAATCTGGAACAATATTGCATGAGCTTTATGTAGGTCTGTGTATCTGCATGACCAATTTCCACTGCACAGCCATGTGAACTGCTCAGAATGCGATCCTGCTGTTTGTCCTCTGCTATTTCAGGAGCTGGTCATGAGTACTGAGTACATGAGTACTGATGTGACCTCACCACCCTAAACATTGACCTGCCAGATAACACGTGGAACATGATTGAGCTGAATGCAGCAGTGTCAGATGCATTATGGAAATGAATCAATGTAGGTGTTTTTTTTTTAAAATAACAGTAACATCCATTAGGTGCACAGTTAAAATTGTGTTGGCACTATAGCACTGTGGATGCTGAATTCAACTTTGAAACAAAGGAAAGCAAATATACAATGAATCTGTGCGTCTGTGGTCGTACCATACACACGCACTTTGAAGAGGTTATTACCAACAGGGAAAGTGTGAGAAACATATCTTGACAGGTGTATCTTAAAAACATTTTCTCAGTATTTTTGTGTCTGCCCAAACATGCCTTTATGTTGTCCCGCTTCTGTTATTTGCTTTCCTGCTGACAAATTTATGAAGACTTGTCACATGATCAATCATCACACGCCTTCCAAGATAAAGTTGTTTGTTCAACCTGTTATTGGGCATCTGCCAGCATTCATTAAAACACAGTTTGTTTAAGAAAATAAAGCTCATATTGGGCATAAAGAGTTTTGACAATGAAAATAGTTCAGAGTCATCAGTCAAAAAATTAAATGAAAAAAAAAAAGGAAAACCCTGGATGATAAAATTCTTACACAATATAAAATGCTTGGTTTGAGAATTATTCCAGAGTATCTCCTATAAGAAAGCATTTCATTTATGGACTAAACCAACTAGCTCAGCATGTCGTCTGCTTAATAACGTAATGTAATATGTGTAGGTCCTTCATGGGACGAGTCAAACATGACCTCTAAAATACCGGCCCCCAATGAACAATTGAAATATTGGACAGTCATACTGTAGAGGTAGATCAGCTGTTGTATATAACACACATTACTGGTGAGTGATGACAGATATGGTAGATGTTCTATGTACACTGCTCATCTCAGCATATATACAGCAGTGGTGTAAAAAAGAACACCCATAGCTAGAATATTAACGCAGGTGGCATCAGAAATTCCCATTAACAACCCGTGATGTGTGACACGTGTTGTCCCCCTAAAAGCAGTAACTTCTCTATGGGTCATTGAATCTGTTCTACGTTTAGACTCCTCTCCTTTAAAGTCCTGGAAGTCCATGTTATGCTTCCACACACAGCTCACACAGCTCTGGGTGTGGGTGGGCTGGTTGATTCTGCATGAATGGATCCCCACCCAGGTTGGGAAGAAATTGTGGAAGACAGAAATCATACCATTCTAGGGAATCATTCAGCACAGAAATAGTCATGTGGAAATGGCAGGGATGAGGTCATCAATAGAGGCCATCATTGACTACAAAAAACCCTCCATTGATTTGGAGGGAATGTCATGTGAACAGGCCCTTTAGGTTTAGCTCAGGGAGGAACTGTTCTCCAGAGGTCAGTAGCGAAATGACTCTTTGGCTAAATGTGATCTGAAACTACAGAGTAAGAGAAAATATAGGAGGAATGAAGAAATGATGATCATAGATGTTCTGTAGATGGACCAGATAGTCAGCTCCCTGTGCTTTATGATGACAGTTCTGTTTCTGCCATTTGAGTTCACTCATTTGACTCGTTATAAACATTCTGAGGTGCAGTGGTGTAAAAAATAACTTTTGATAGCTAGGACTTCTCCTAGATAAGGCATTATGAGGAGTGGATATCTTGTTCTATAATATATAATGTTATAGAATATATAATATCTATCTTTGTGATGACTGTTCACAAGGCATACTGAGGCATAGTGTGAAGCCATGCATACAAGAGAGGGAAAGAAGCTAAGAGACCCCAGGCAGATCATCAATGCCCCAAGACTCAAAAAGAAGCAACGCCCTGTCTTTGGTCTGCCTTCAGACCAGATTATAATTACAAAATTTTCTTTTCCTTAAGGTATATCTGGATCACTGGCACACAAAAAATTCGAAACCAAACATGACTTTGAATAGTCTACATGCAATATGTGACAACCAATAAGATTACAGTCTGCTACACCACAGACTTTCTGTTGACATTGCTTTCTTAAGACTGCACTTGTTGTGACATGTCTTTGGTCTGTTGTCACGCTTGTCCCATAAATTATAGTACCAAAGAATCACTCCAAGTGTGAAAAACACTCTCATCAAAGTAATATTCTTCAAACCACTTTCCTGACAGTTCATTGTAGTGATGACACACCATCAATCAATTTAATTCGAAATTACAGTTGTTTTTGAGATGTTTGCGCAACTGTCATTGCTCATTAACATGCACAGTCTGTTTGATGAAAGTAAGTGTTGGATGTATATGCGTATCTGAGGTCCTAATTAGCTTTCAAATCCATACTAAAAATAAATTCTTAAATGTTGGAAGTCAAGAGAGTGTTGTGCGCATTAGCTTTTCCTTACTACAACATGGATTTCTTTTTTATTATTATTTTTGTACTTTACTTTGTGAGCTGAAGCTGCGCTGAAGGTGGATCTTGCAGCAGGACAATGATCCCACACATTCAAGCAGATGTGCAGCAGAAGACTGGGTAAACAGGAAGAGATCTTGCCAGGTCAAAGGCCGGTTCTGAACCACACTGAAATGCTGTGGCAGGACCAGAAGGAAGCCCGCAGATGTCACTGAGCTGAAACAGTTTTGTGAGGAAGAATGGATCCAAGTTTCTGAAAGCCATTGCAAAAGACAGCCAAACAGTTACAGGAAACTAGCTGAAGTCATTGCTGCTCAAGGAAGTGTCACCAGTTACTGAATCTAAGCCTTTACATACTTTTTCTAACAAAGATATTTAATGTTGGATCACTTGGTTGAAGAAATAATCCATCTTGTTGATTTGTGTTATTTATTTAATTATATCATCTACATCTTTTATTAGGACTAAGTTGAAAACCTACTAATGTTTTAAATCTACATTCCGTGAAAGTGCAGACCATTTAGGAGTTTATAAAGTTTTTCATGCCAGTATGTGCTAATCACTGCACTCGGCTGTCACTCTAACCACTCAGTAATATGTTGTAATCTGATATATGAATATGACAATGGTCCACTTCCATTTATGAAGAATCTTGAATGAAGTTGAAATTTTCCTGATTTCTCGGGAACTGCATTTGGAGCAACATGTGCTTGGTTTTGTGGATCATAGTGCTGGAAAGTTAGCTAGCAATAGCCAATATATGATCCCTAGATACCCGTCAACTGTTTGGGCTCTAGTCCATGAACGTTTAATAGCATATTAGCCATAGAAACATAGGCCATTTCCAAAGACAGACAGTGAACAACATATTTTGCAACATACTTTTTTAGCTCACACTGAATTACGTTTTCTTTACTAGTAGATCATTTTCCTGGCCTCAATAAAAATTTTCAGCTGTTTTCTAGTGAACAAATTGGCAGCATCTGCACCATCTTGATAACAATACAAAAGGTGTGGTTATGTATTTTGATTGAAAAGTCATCTCCCTGAGTCCCTTCATTTATAAATTGTTTACCAAGCACATTTCAGATTACAGGACATTTCTCAGTGGTTCAACAGCAGTAATCTTTTAAATAAGTAATTTCTTACCACTGGATGTGACATGTAGTGCCCGATGCCTCTCTGAAGAGTGACACACAAATTGTTCAAGTATCAGTGAAATGAAGAAGCCTGTATCACAGGGTATATGATCTGCACAGGTAAGTGCTACTGTTCAGATTTTGCTCAATTCTGCTTGTTGTTACACAACAGTAAGGACTACACAACTACCTGCTATTACCCTGTTGTTCATTGTCCTCCATCTCACATTATTTCATAATCTTTGTAGTGAATGTCTTTCATCAGAATTTTCACCCACAGATCGAAAATTGTCTCTCTCACAACAGGACACGCTATGTTGAAAGAAAAGGGGTGGATGCTGCTCCTAACCTTTAGCCCATACCGGTAACAAAGGTGTGTGAATGTTACAATGAGTATATGCGGGTGAGCCGCCTGATCACTGTTGGTGTGGTCCAACCAGCTGTGTGATATTCCTTAAACAAGACAGGTTTACATATGGATGGCCCACAAAAATGACAAAGCTTGCATTAACGCATCTTCTTGAAAAACTCTTGTCAGCTGTATGAAACATAAACATAGTGTACCAGATAAATCAGTTGGCTACCTAATTTCTGTTTAAATTGTCTCGAAACAAGTATACAAAGCTATACAGTAGCAAGCTGTGAAATATGATTTTCATACAAGAGAATACCATGATACCATGAGTCACAATTATTCCAAGCAAATCAGAAGGTATAATCTAAAAGGAAGATGAGTTAATAAATAAAACAAGCTGAGGGCAAAATGTCTCCATTCTTCCTTCTACTTTCTGAGAAATGCTTTAAATCAGGCATATGTGAGAGGATACCACAAGTCAGTCATTCCAAGAAAAAAAGAAGTAACATCCAAAATGAGGGAAAAGTTAACAAATAAAACGCTGTGAGAGCAGAGATTATTTTCTTTCCTTGTATCTGTGGACTTCTGAGAGATGCTTTTAAATTAATAATACACCCACACTGGCGACGGGTCCAAAATCGGGGCAGATTGTCAGGAACTCTCCATTATTGACATGGATATGCGATACAAACAAGGGCAAATGCTTTTTTTGTTTGTACTTCTGGTACAGAATATATGGGCAAAACATCAAGATTAGGTAAAACGTATCTGAGTAAACAAAAGAACTCAAAGAAACTGGAGGATAATGACAAATGTGATGACAGATTGAGATATCTTTTTAATATGGTTTACAGTATCAATGCGTTTGTGGGATGAAACATGTTTGTTTAACACTACAGAACAAATTGCATTTCGTATTTACATTTGCTTCTCTATAACAGAAGTAGTTTAAAATGGGCAGTAGTTAATGCGTTTGGTTTATTTCCTACCGCTAAATTCGGAAGGGAATGACGATACACCTGCTCTGGGAAGGTGGCATAAAAAAAAAAAGTTTTGAGAGGCGAGCCGTTGTACATTATAGAATGGTTATGCCAAAATGTCTGTCAGAACACTTTTTATAGCTTTGGAAATAAAGAATTTGAAGACTATAAATTGTTGCCGGTGATCCTAATTTCCTTTTCAAATAAATTCGGGCGTATATTCATTCCCAGTCTGATTGGTTTGCTTTCAGGGGCTGCGCGAATCAACGAAGGACATATTTCAACAAGGAATATTTGCGAATTTCATAAACAACTCAATCAAGATTCAAAATGTTTTTAGCCCTACCAGTTGTACCGGCTGCCCCGGGCCCACGGTTCTTCCAGTTAAAAAGGGCCCACCTTGGGCCCAATCTGCCTGACTGGACATGCATTTTTGTTGTTTAGTTGAATATTTTGAATAAAATTTGTTTGTGTGTCTTGATTGCGGCAAAAAATAAAAAGTCAGACTGAGGGCGTAATGGTTTCGACCGACCCCTAGCTAAGTTTCTCGCCGGGATATTTATTTTGAATGAGCATATGAGCAGAATCCGCAGAATCTCTCCGTTCTGCCCTTCCGTCTCCGTAAGTTTCTCCTTGCACCTGTCTTGCATTTCCATACAGCCTATATGGCTGTATAAGCCTACAGGCTATATAAAGGCCCACTACAGGTCCTCGGCCCCTCTGCAATGAGCCATCGGCTCCGCCCCTGCCTACCAGATTATGTAACCCTACGGTCCCACGGACGACACAGGAACCCTTGTCTGTTGTCGCTGTACTTCGCCAACTCTCGTTGGAAATGAATGGCAGCCGGTCGCTTTGTCTCTCTGCTGTGTAGTCCGTGTGACCGTAGGGTAAGAGTCATCAAGACCTGTTGATGTGCTGGTTTAGTATTTTATTGAGTATTTTGTAGCAGCTTTTTACTTACTTTGGGCACAAATGGCCATGAAAACGCTTTGTAAGTAATTACCAATAGGAACACGTCGTCTATTGGAAATGTTTTTAGCCCTACCAGATTATGTAAGAGTCCTCAAGACTGTTGATGTGTTGGTTTAGTATTTTATTGAGTATTTTGTAGCAGCTTTCCTTTTAACTGGACACTGAAATACTTACTTTGGGCACAAATGGTCATGAAAACGTTTTGAAAGCAATTACCGATACGAACACGTGGTCTATTAGAAATGTTTAGCCCTACCGGATTGTGTAAGAGTCGTCAAGACTTGATGTGTTGGTTTAGTATTTTATTGAGTATTTTGTAGCAGCTTTCCTTTTAACTGGACACTGAAATACTTACTTTGGGCACAAATGGCGATGAAAACGCTTTGTAAGCAATTGCCGATACGAACACGTAGTCGATTGGATGATTTGATCTTAGTGTTGTCTTGTTGGATCCCAAGTAACAGCCAAGTTTTAACACTAAATCTTACACATGTTCATACCGCAAACACATATAATAACTCAGATACATTAAATAAACCGTATAACAGTTCAATTTAACGGAACTAATTTAGATTTAATTCACATCCCTAAACTTCTGCAGCCTGCATCTGTTGACGCATACAATCAAACCGATCCAACTTTACGGTTAAACTAATGCGCGTTTGTTCTCAATATTTGTAGTGATATAGGATATATTTATTTTTGTTAAATTCTTCCAAGCAATGATCCACATGGATGTCTTCGGGCACCGTCTGCTGAAGCGTGTGTCAGGAGCAGCGTTGGCTCGCCCCTGAACCCCAACCGGTTCTTTAGCCTTTTGGAATCCACCCACCACAAAGGACGCCAGGACAGAGTACGTAACAGGAAAGCGGGACTTTAACAGATAAGTTTAAAAACTATGCATACGAACAGGGACGCCAAGACTCACCACCCCCCCGGCCTGGTTTGCTCCCCTTCCCAACCTGCTCTCCTGGGACTCCTCCACCCAGCCCGGAGATAACCCACAGGTATGGGTGACCCCCACACAGCACACCACACACACACACACACCACTCGGACCACTCGGGTCTTCTCCCACACACACGCTATTAACCACTCCAAGTGCCCCCACTCTGGCCCTTCCCGCGCCTGACCCGACCTCACATTTGTGGGGGGGTCCCCACTCGGCCGACTCAACAGGGAAGGGGGGGGTTGCACCCAGGGCCGGATCATGGTCCCGTGAGGCCCCTGGGCACATGTCTTTTGGAGACCCCCCCCCCGGCTTCCTTTATTTGGATATTGGAGTCAGCCTGCGCGCCGTAGTGGTCAGCTCATGCTTTATGTGCGGAGGGGCCCAGGGACCCTCACACTGTAGGTGCTGAGGGGCCCAGGGGCCCTAGTGGTCATCTCACTCTTTAAATGCCATGGGGCCTCCCAGGCCCTCACATTGTAAGCACTGAGGGGTCTGGGGGGCCCTAGTGCTATAAGCACCCAGGGGCCTAGTGGTCAGCTTGTGCTGTGCGCACTGAGGGCCCTGGCGTTCAACTTCCTTTGGAAGTCTTGGGCCACGCACTGCGGAGCCTGAGGCTTCGAGGCCCCCTGGCAGTCCAAGGCCCCAGGGCACTAGCCCCACTGGCCCAGTCCATAATCCAACCCTGGTTGCACCACCGGGGTGCGTACGTACGACAATGGGCTATCCACTCCCCATCACATGCCAGCACTGGGGGGGTCCGAGGCCGCTGTCTCTCTGTCTGCTGTCTTCCCCTTTCCCCAGCTCGTAACAGTCCCGGCCCATGTCGCTCCGTCTCAGGAACCGCCGCCAGGAAGGCCTGTGGTCCACTCCGCCCCGACAAACAACACAAACCACACAGTCAAGAACCCCAAAAAGAAAAAAAAGAAATAATTGATAAACTAACAAAAATTTCCCGGTCCCCAACCTCTGGGAACTGAAAACAAAACCAGACAAGGAAACAAAAAAAAAAAAAAAAACTCCCAACTGATTCCCAAAGTAGCCGGCTAGTAACTGTCCTACAGAACTTTTAGGCGAACAATTGTGACAATAGTCTCAACGTTACTGTAAGGATATAGTATGGAAAACCCGGAGCAGCCGTGAGGAAACAAGTCAAAGGTCTATCTAGACACCTCCCTCATCACACAAATGGTTGATCCGGGCTGAATCCCAGCAAAAAACAGCCAGCATTATGCGACCGTCATAACTTGTTGCTACTTACGATTGTCTGAATGCCAACCAACCCCGATACCACTCCCCCTAACTTGGCCATCGTGAAAACAAAGAACATCTCATCCATTCATTCGAGCTATTTAACATTCAGAGCGCGAATTATCCGGATGACAATACAGAGAAGGGGAGAGCATGAAGTGAAAGCAGGAAAATACGACCGAGCAGCTGATACGCATTCGCATGTTGCCTCACTAAAAGGAAAACTCACTTTAGGGTAAGGAATGCTAAAACACGTTTTAGTATATGGTATATATGTGTATTTTGAATCCCTACGTTGCCCGATATTTTGACCATAAAGTCTGTTACCAAATTACAAATTTTCTGTACTCGTTGCGATACGTTAAAGGGATAGGAGTTGGACTAAAAAAACACGTGTACCCTGCAAACGCCGCCACCAAAAGGAACTTAGTCAGGTTACACAGGAGGGTTCTCGTCTCAAACAAAATTATATGCAATTATGTATACTACTGATTTTTATTGATATTGTTGTAAGACTGGTAGAAGCCAATAGAATACTGCTGTTAATGATGCGAACACCAATACTCATGGTAATTGGTATTAATGAAGAAAAACAGTAGGCTGAAGGTGATGAGAGAAGAAAATAGCGAGAAACGGGCTTATAAAAGCAAGTATGCACTGTATTTTGCACTGTATTTTCCTTACTGTAAAACGTTAATGATTTTTCATCACTTTATCTTAATGCTAGTGTGTTTTCAAATGTAAACTCACAGAGCGGAACTATCCGTAATTGTGTGAGTAAGGAGTACTTGATGGTTGAAGGCTTCAAAGGTCGTTAGACAGCATTCTCTACAATTATGTTCTTGTTTTATTCGAGTGGATAGCTTTTGAGCCGGTGAATTTATTGCGCAAGTTGTCGATCTATCTCCGAACTGGCCAAATGTATAATGAAACGGGTGAGTCAAGATGCTTAAGGTTTGTACACATTTGACCAGTTGTGGAAACGTATTAGGTGCCCGTGTTAAAGAAATGAGTACTATAGGCCTATCTAATGTCCATTGACAGCAATCAGTCGATATTGTTACCGGTGGGCAAGTTGGGCATCCCTTTCTTTGAGTATCGTAACTCAAGGTGTTACACTGTTCTGAACTACAGCAGGAAACATGGGCTGTGGCAGAATATTTAACTGTACTAGTTCAATGGTTTTTAAATGATTTAATTCCATTTTTTTATTATATAATCGCTATGCCAAGTAACAGCACATTAAATCGAAATTCTTTTTTTGCGGGAACACTAATTATACACACACACACACACACACAATATATAATAAAAATCCTGCAAAACTAAATGAAATAACAGCTGTGGCTATATACTACCATCCTAGCAATACACAATGCCTCAAATGGAAACGGGTCCTGTACACTAGCACATGATATAAATCTCCTTTCATCAGTACAATCTAGTTCTGTTCACACATGTGATTGTACCATTGTTACACATCCATAATATAACAAAACATTATAGCTTTTACCTTATTTTATAACACAGAACATCACTACTGTGGAAATCGCTGTAGAGGGCAAGTAGAAGTGGAACCATCAATTTATTCTGGTATTATTAATTCTGGTATTTAAGCACCATATTCCAACCCCCGGACTGGCTTTGGCTCAAGGTGTGTGCTTACTTCCATTACCTGCCTGCCTATACTGCAACTGTATGAGATTATCAAGATAGGTAGCTAGTGATACACAGTCATTACTATCTGTTATCTAGTTTGGCAGTAACACACCAGATGGCTCATTCTCTCTGCCCAGATAGTAGATAGGTAACCGTGAGTAAAATTAGCTATTAGCTAGTTAACATGTTTTCATGGGAATAAAAAAAGAGTAAAAACATTGTTATTAAGTGTTGCAAATGTGCTTTTGTCATTTAGAATGCAAGTGGCCATTTCCCTTGTATTAGAGGTACTTGGTGTCAGTCTTCTAGTTTATGCACAGAATATGGTGGCTTTTGGGTTGCTTATCAGTCAGGTTGCGGCTGTGAAACCTACCTTTTGTATTGATGGATGGCTTCTCTGAGGGTTTCTGGATTGCGTGTGTACCCTGCCACTTGAACACAAAGAAAAAGCACATATTGAACAGCTTTGAGTCACTTGCATTAAAATCACTCACTTACACCCAAAAACCTCAGGTGTGTGAGGTTTTGATGAAATGCAGAGGTATGGAGGAAGTTGGTAAATGGAGACAGACTGATGCCCACAGCTTGATGGACTGGAAATCAGATGTGATTAAATGGGGTGCAAAAATTGTTAAATCATCAGGATAACCACCACAGAATAGACGGTGCCAAATATTGAAAAAAAAACTTTCCGATTGTCCTTAGCCTCACTGAACGAATTTGGTCTAAACTTTTATTGCCTTTGGGTTTTGGCACAGTGACATGTACATGCATTTTTGGAGACTTGGTAGTGCAGCATGTAATTAATACAATGTAATTAGTATGTTTCAAACACTCATTAAAAAAAATCAAAATTAAGGCCCAAGAAACATTAAATTCATGTAATTTTTTAAATCTTTTTATTCCTAGGACCATTGGCATTTTCTACTGATATATTGTGATCAAATCACTTGATTTTGGCAAATACTGATGTTTTGAGAGGTTAAAGGCATTTAGACGGTAGATGTGATGTAAAATGTTAAGAAATGAAATAGGTAATTACTACTTTAATGTTCCAAAGAATATGTATGTAGAGAGAGAGAGAGAGAGAGAGAGAGAGACACAAGGGGACAAAGGGAACAAACCCATATAACACATATAGTACATAGCAGGATAAATGAAAAATATTAGTGTATAGATCATTAGTGGTGATTGCTGAACCGGAGAAGTTAAACTGTGTTAAATGCACTTGCTGTTAACTGTGAAATGTTTAAGGCAAATATGTGAATTTATAAACTGGTTGAGTAAGTTAATGAGGGAACCTTTACCGTGTTATTCCATTGCAAGGAAATGGGAACATAAGGCACAAAACTGAAAGCCTTTGTGGGGAAATGCAAGAAAAACTTCTAAGAAATGGGAACAGGTTCTTTTAATGCGGAAGGGTGTTCTGAATTTACACCTCAGCCAAATTAATAAAAAGTACAGCCTTATTTATTTTTTTTTTTTACAGTAAGCTGTACAAGAATTTAATAGATTCACATTTTAGGAAATAGAAACAACGTAATTAGAATGTGTATTGACAATGCCATTCCACCAGCGGTGTTTAAAGTATTCAAAATGAGAACACCAAGGAGCAATTCACAATTCAAACGACTGAGGCTTGGGGGAACCCACTGCTCTAATCTTTGTGGGTCAGTATCGGGATTCTTATCCTTATCCGTTGGATAATGGTGTATACACTCCCATATATATCCGTGTCAAAGTACAGCTTGCCTCAGGTGTTGGCGCATGATGCACAGATTGATTGCAAGGTGGATGCTTGCCATGGTTACGTTTCTGATGCATACACTCACCTGCTGGCAGGGCATGTCTGCTTTTTCTGGCTTAAGCTGCACTGATGTAGAGTAGATAATGAACACAGGGTCATGGCTGTAGTACACTACACAATATGTCTTTGCCTCTCTGCCTCTGAGGTTAGTTACACACAAAGGGATTGTTGCAACTAATTCCTTTTCCAGTTAAAAGTTTAGGTCCATGCTCAAAGTAACTTTTTTTTTTTTTTTTTTACTGTGAATTTTTTTTTTGCATCATTTCAGATGAAGCAAATTCAGTCAAGGTCCATTCAATTTGTTTGCTTATTTAGATTTAGATTGCTGCAACATGCAGACCAATTTTTGGTGGTTTCAAACTACAGCTTTTCATTGGCACTTGGTTTGCTTGTTTACCTGCAGAGTGAGTTCTTGGGAGAATATACAGGTGGGATGGAGAGAAAACGCCCTACCTTCGTTCACTTGTTTTTCAGGTGTTATTCAGTGCAACACCAGTAAGTATTTCTTCTGTTTGTGGAAAACACGGCCCATTTTGAAATGATTCAAGAACAACTTGGAGGTGATAGCTAAGCAGTAGTCCTGCTTAGCTATCAGGTGATTCAAATGATCAACTTGTTATGAACTCCTGAAGCTGCTTAATAACAAACTGATCATATAAATCACCTGTGCAGGAGCAGGGAGAGATCTAAAACATGCAGGACAAGGGGTCCGCCAGGAGAGGTTTGGGAAACGCTGATTTAGACTAGTATTTTCATGTTGGGAACTTCACTACGGAAGCTACATTATCTACATATCTCTTGGCTAGCAAAGGCATCGCATTCAACCAAGGTGAAACCAAACAATTTTCTCACACCACGTGTCGCATATAAATGATAAATGAAAAGACAGTAGGCTAGAGTTTGAACGTCAAAAAGTGAAAGTGCCTATAACTGCAGGTTCTGTCGTACTGAGCATTTATTTCGGAGACTCAAGTTTTGAGAAAGTGAAAGTCGAAGAAACATAGGAAATTTGGAACCGAATGAATTAATCTGACAAACAGCCAGGAATTTCCATGGGAGGTGATATCAGCCTACAGGTGTTTTTAGTTATCACCGGCACTTTGGTGCTGGCAGCCATGAAGCCATGGATGGGTTAACGTTGACGAACACAGAGAATGATTAAGTGGAGTATAATTATTCGTACAAGAGCAAAATAATCGTAAAATAATGTCTTGTTTAACAATACACGTGTAAGGCTTCGAGACTTCCCGATACCAACTCGGTTAACTGCCGGTATAACCCGTCTTATTTCTTTTTGACTCTCCTTAATCTCATAACCTGCGCCAGCATGCAGGATTCATTCATCAAATATTATGGAGATTAAAAAGAAGACACAGGAATCAAAGCACCTGTTAGTACGGATCTGCTGGGCTTAAAATGTTGGACAAGTTCTGTTTTCATTGTGACGTGAATTTTATTCTTTTATTGCTAAATCATGTGTTTATCACGCAGTTGTCCTTACGTTTGAGTAATGAAATGAAGCATGACATTTTCCTACGTTTCCACATGTCACAAGTTTGGTGATCTTTTAAGATAATGAAAAATATTAAGTAAGAAGGGAAAAATACTACTTGCTTAGTTTCAGTTAAAGTAATTTGTCGTTCATGTTTCCGCTTTGAGTATCGAGGTGGACTGATGCAATAAACACTTGATTTATACACAGTAATGGAGTTGTGTTTTCAGTACCAGAGGGAGACATGGAAAAACTCCCAGCTATGAAGAAGTGTGAAGTGGAATCACAAAGACTACCCAGCAAACACACACACAAACCTGACCAGGGGGAAAAAAAACTCTGAAGAGTGACTATTTTACAAAGGTAAGGTCTTAGGTTTTGCACAGACTTGAGATTTGCATCAGATCTGAGTTCTGATTTTTGTTGAGTTCCTACAGAAATCTGAACCACAGTGCTGCTTTCAAAACCTTGTTCTGTGAACTTGACACCCTTGGTTCCTCTGCAGGTGGCGCATCAGCACGCTCCCCTACATCCAGCATTTCCCAAACCTCTCCTGGAGGAGCCCTTGTCCTGGATGTTTTAGATCTCTCCCTGCTCCGACACAGCTGACTTAAATGATCGGTTTGTTATTAAGCAGCTTCAGGAGTTCATAACAAGTTGATCATTTGAATCAGCTGTGTTGGAGCAGGGAGATGTCTAAAACATGCAGGACAAGGGGTCCTCCAGGAAGAGGTTTGGGAAACACTGCCCTACATTCTCCTGCAGGTTGGGTAGATTGATTCAGTGGTTGTTTCCTTCGTGCAAGAAGTCAGTTGCTGTGGTCCACCATCATTTACAAAACACTCACTGGGGAATCTGATCCCCTACTTTGCAAGTATTTTACCCCTGTGTACCTCTTTCTGTAACTCCAGATCAAATTTATTCTCCATTCTGGTTTTCCCTGAAAGCGTTCAGTGCTTGGGGACAAATACTCAGCGTGTGCCAGGAATCCCATGACTTTGGTGGTTCAGTTAATGTGAAATAGAATGTGTTCTCAGTGATCAGGTGTGGTTAAATATAAGTGAAATTATTGTACTGAAGCAGAGGGCATGTTCATGTATGTGTGTGTCACCTCATGGGGACCTGCCTGTGTCATTATGTGCACAGCCTTGGATTTGAGATAAAAGTGAAATGCTCTTTTCCCACGATGAAGAATGACACAATGATTATACCACAAAATGAACTAAAGCTGAAATCTTCACTTCGGAGCAATCGATTACATGCTTTATAAGAAAATTACACCACAAGAGTGACATACTGATTTATTTGGAAAAGTTTGCAATATATAAATGCAAAAGAATAATTAGAATCACAATTCAACAATACTGTACATAAATTCAAGCATCCAGTTTCTGTGTGTACAAATTTGAGTGCTTTTGGGTAAAGCAAGGTGTTAGGAGATCTAATTTTCCTTGTATGTTGAGCATAATTCCCACTACCATTTGTTTTCATCTGGTTTCCTCATTCAGTGAACTGAAGACATGCCTTGGAGTCAATCTTACAGTGCTCTAATATTTTTCTTTCTCTTTGTATAAACTTCTTTTTTACCTTCAGATCCAGTTGAGGTATTGTTAGCTGCTTGGATGTCAGCCATGTTATGTTATCTGTAGGAGGTCAGATAGCCTAGCAGATAAGAATATTGACTGCACACATTGATACAGAAGGGTGAACATTCCCTTTTTTAAGATTTTTAAACAGATTGTTATTATTGAAATGTGATGCATTTTAAATAAGTAGAATTTGTAATGTGACTGTTTAAGTCTGGGATTGTGGCACTTGTGCTTACTACCTTTTCATAAAATTCATAGACAAGTGTGGCGTACAGCAGCTACATACAGTACACTCAGAAATGGCAAAACATCATGTATTTCTGAAATTCCATGGGGGTCAATCTCATGAACGGAACAAGGTTGTGAATGGAGATGTTGGAACTTTTGGTCCCATCCACCCGGAAAATCCACCTGCTCTCCGGTGGCGGATGGTACATTCGTGGAATGTATAGCATGTACTAGCAAAGGTACTCTAACTTTTGGGATGTATGGTTTTCAAGTAAGAGCAAATATAGTGATCACGTACCTAAATGCCATGATATCCTATTCAAATAGTTACATGGCATAATTCAAAAGAAAAAGCATTTTCACTTTTATTTAAACAATGTGGGTGGTGTTAGGTTAACCATAAAACAAGCAATATATAGAAATATTTTGTATGACAGTGTTTTATATATATTTAGTTCAGATACCACAGGGTATATCTGAATAGTCTTGTGAGGATCTGAAGGGGTTACCTAGAAAATCAGGCACCACTTTGGCACTGACAAACAGCGACAGCTCGAAACATTATGCAAGTATGCAAATTCCTATGCGTCTGTTCCAGAGTGTCTGTTTGGTGGACTTGGGGTTCCAACTGGAACTCCTGACACCTCACTCTTCCATAACCTGCTTCAACATGTTTACTGGGGACTGGAGTTCAGTTGTGACTTGATCCAGTACGTCCCGATGATCGTGCCCTGAGCTATTCATGAACATTGAGAATTGAATTTCACATCACCCGCGCTCCAGTCCAGATAAAAGCCCGTTCTGTCAAAGTTTGCCATTGTGCTGGGGCATTGAAAGGTTATGTGTTTTGATTTCTTTGTCTTCTGTTCTATACTTCAGTTCTGTACACAGATATGCAAAAAATCTCTCTGAAAAGAGTATGGCTTTAATGTTACTTAGCATTGTTCCTCCCCTGGCTCAAACAAATATGGTTGTTAGTCATTAACTTTATTATGCCCGCAGCCATCAATACCACCCAAACTTGATGTCAGTCAGTAAATTCTTGCAACAAAGGGCACTTTTACTGACATTTTATTATTGGTTGTTTAATATTACATTAGACCCCACACTTGGGGGGAAAATGGTTAATGATTAAAAGCTAAAGGTACCTTGCCTGCTTGCATGATCTATTGGATTGGATTTGATTTTGCTTGGATTGATTTTTATTAATTTTTAACTTTGACTAATTTTACTTGAATTTTGAATTTTTTTCCTTTTCAGTTAAAACTAAATTATAATTTTCAGTTTCATTCTCATAATTTTGCTTAATAAAAGAGAATGATGGAGCTGGAGAACTGACAACTGTCATGGCCTCTGCCTCCAAAGTCTCAAAGTTGGCTGACACTAGGTCCCAGCTACCTAATGCACAATATGATGTGGCAGCCTTGGGTAGCAGGACCACTTCTAGTGCCAAACGCGAGGGAAAAGGGAGGAGCCGGGGTGTCAGGGAGCTGTCCCAGCCTGTCTGTCGCAACCTCACAAGGACTGCATTCTTTACCTCTTACCCCTCTCTTCCTCTCCTTTGGTCGCTTCAGCCCTGCTGTGAAATGAAGAACGATCGTCTCTGTGCCGTTTTTCGAGTCTTGGTGAAGGCAGCTTGTCTGCACAGATGACCAGAAATCCAAGATTATACACCCCCCCCCCCCCCCCAACTCTCTCGTTTGCTGAGTGCCAGGATGCTGCTGCAGTCTGTTCCACGGTTTCAGAATTCAGCACGGCCTTCCTCCCTCTCCCCCACACTCTGCCTCCTCCTCCTGCCAGTTTCAGTGTGCCTGTGCGGTGGTTGGTAACAGAAGAGGGCTAGACAGCGCTCCTCTGCTCACGACTCCCTATGGAGTGGAGCTTTGTGTGCCTGTTTACACAGAGCTCCTGCTGGAGACTGATTTGTGTGGGGGGGGAAAAACCCTCTCCTCACATATCTCTCTGTATCTCTTTCTCCCTCTCTCACCTTCCTCTCTGTTTCATTTTAGACGCAGAACGTCCACCGAAAGGCTCACCAGGAAGGGGCCACCTCCGGTCCGAGCCCAGCACCCCAACTCCTCGGCTCAGCCACAGTCTCGGTCTGCCAGGGGGACGTGAAGATGAAAGAGACGATGCCATCGCAGGACAGCATTTGCCGGATATGCTGCCGGGGCATCTATAGCTGTCACTGGAGCCAGCGCACTAAGAGAGAGAGGAGAAGGCAGAGAGTGAGCAACCCTGCGACTCATTTCCATGGTCATCCTCAGCAGAAGCACTGCCATCTGTATCACCATTCTGCCTTTTGTGTTGCCGTTCATTACTTCATAACCGTCTTACTTGCTGATACATTCTCATGGGATTTACTTTGATTGTTTCACTTTTCATTTTATGATTCAACATTTTCCAGGTGATTCAGTCTTCAGAGGAATGACTAAGTGTAGAGAGCAGCTATATATTGTCATTGATTCCCATAAGGGTGCGCTAAACTTCTGGGTCCTTTTCCAGTGAGTTTACAGGGACTTCACCAGCACATACAACATAACAAACGGCCACAATTTTCCCACACAGGTAGAAAACGTCACGTTGAACAGCTTTGCTGCTGCTGTTTGACCTTGTGACTGCGTAATCATCGTGATTACAGGAGATCAAAATGCCATTGGACAGGACTTAAAAAGTTATGAAACTATTGTTAAGAATGTATTGCGTTCATTTTCAAATGCAGCTGAAAATGAACAAATCAATTCCCGGGTCAGACTGAAGAACTATGTAATGGCTGAAAAGTAATTGAATTCATTGGAATTGAAAAGTGGTACGTTAATTGGCGCCCTAGTTCCCAGAGCTGAGCAGCTCCCTGTGTGTGTGTGTGTGCATGTGTGCATGTGTGTCAGGACTAATTACCATTTGGAGACATTCCAGACCAGCTTTGCGGGAAGGACTGGTTCTGGAATGGGGCCGCGGGGGAAAAATCGGGGGAGGCTGCGGGGCGTGAATGGTTCCCACAGAACTATTGGGATTGGTTAAGGGTGTGTATCCGTTACCAAATCATAGGTGCTAAAGCCCCACAGGGCTCCACAAGAGCAATGGGCGAAACTAGACAAGAAGAGGCCTGTCACCACCGTGGAACGTTGCGTAAAATTTACGTAGCACGCCTCCTCTTCCTAGAGGTACAGTCATACAGGAATGTGAGTGAAAGACCCACTAATAACGGATTAAAAACACTGCATACACACTTAATTCCTGTGTGCAAATCCCTGCTGTCACATGTTTCCTTGCCGAGAAACCAACTGGTTTCCAATAAAGGTTTGACACTCATCTATGTTCATGTGGCGGGCTGCCCGTCACGAAAAGAGGCCATTATGCGGTATTCAGTATGTCACTCACTGTGATGAGTGTGTAAATATTTCTCTAAATATATGTGTATATAAACCGTATATGTGCGTGTGAGCTGGAAATTTCAAAAGCATAAAAATGAATTATAGATGCCTGTGGGTGCATGTTTAATTAGATCAGTTAAGAGAGACGTGTGACAGTTACAACTTAATGGGTATAAAACTGGCTCAATCTGGCATAGGTGCTCATCATCAATTCAGCATGGGTAATGCCAGCTCTAGGATGAGCTGTTGTCTGCTCACCTCTGCCCTCTAACCCCTACCCTGTGTCATCTCGTCCTTTCAGTGTCCATGCTGCTGGTTCCTCATCCTCTCAGTGGTGTCACTGCTCACCATCTTCTGGATGTACGTCTGCCTCATGGCTGTCAATGACCAGGATGACGTCAACTGGTGAGCTCCACATATGCAATTATAAAAGCATACGCATACACACACACACACACACACACACACACTGCCACTGTGGCAAGAGTTGTCAGACATCAGACCAGATCTGTTTATCGAGACTGCCGTGAACATATTGAAACCTGATGGCCCTGAATGTACAGCCTTGTTGATAATTCTGTTAGAGAACAATGTGCCAAACAGGAATGGAGGAATGGGTGTCTAGCTGGCATGTTTTTTTTTGGTTGTTGTTGTACTACATGTATGCACTGTATAACTGCATGACAGCTGACCTGTGGAACTATTAACATTGCGACAGCACAGTTTGAACAAGGTGTGGCTGAGCGAATGTCAGCAGTCTGACATTTTGTGTCCCCAACAGGTTTGCCTTCTCAAAACTGAAGAAGCGGATTGAATGGATCAATTGGTTCATGGTGGTGGTCGTTGTGGCTGCAGTACTGGTCACATACTGCTGTCTGTTGCTGGTAAGTGAGACAGAGAGAGAGATGTATACAGAGATTGAAAGGATATTTCTTTGTATTTTCTTTTGTATTTTTTTATTTTTTAACTTATTGCACACTGCCACTTTGCCTTTCTACCTCTGTCTTAATGCTGCTGTGACATGTGAATTTCCCTGCTGTGGGATCAATAAAGTTCTATCTTATCTTATCTTTAATGTCCTTGCTGGGACACCTCAATTGGTTTATTTAAAAATGGAAGCATTACTCGAATATAGAGCTGAGAGTGAAATTACAAAAGCATATAGTCAGGAGCCTCGGATTAATGTGGCCTAGTTACACTGTTTACTGTGACTATGCTATGGTAATTATCACTTTATTGTTCCCATGTTTATAAATACATGCGTATAATTGCAGCTGTTTGCACTGTTCCAAGTTGCCTTGAGAGAACCTCTGGAGCTGCACTGGATCCACAAGGTATTTGCACCGCTTAACGTCTGTGCCTGTGTCACATGACACTGCCACGTGTTTTTCAGGTACTGTAGAGCAACACTCAGCTGTCTGAATGACACGTATTAAATGTACCGTTCGCCCGACTGCGTGAGCGTGTCAGTGTAACCAGATCCCCTGTCGCCTGGCCCTGTGCAGGTATTCTTGTTTTTAGCGGTGCTCATCATTGCCGGAGGGATTGCTGGGATAACCTTCAAGTGGAAGGAAGAATGGACCACGGTGCATCTGTCTCTGCAGGTATTGAGTCAAAGCGCCACAGCGGGATGTCTGAAGACGTGTGGGTGTGTGGTGTGTCAGAATGTAACAAGCCATGGTGTGTGTGTGTAGAGTACTGTAATATGGGTCAGTGTGCATTTGTGTGTGTCTGTGGGTGGAGAGTTTGCTTTAGCACAGTATATTGAAATCACCTCTGTGCTATGTGTGTGTGTGTGTGTGTGTGTGTGTGTGTGTGTGTGTGTGTGTGTATGTGCATGATCCAGGCGACAGCTCCGTTCCTGCAGTTGGGTGGTGTGGTGGCCCTGACTCTCCTCAGCAGTTTTGTCTTCCAGAGGGTGGTCAGAAGCCAGAGAGGAGGTCAGTGCAAGCTGTGCAGTGAGCTGACGTACTGTCGCTGTATTGACAGTGGCCATTAACATTCACACAGAACGTGTGTTGTTTCTGAGCCTGTGTGGCTTTCACCAGGCAGCACTCTTCCTGAGCTCTGTGACATGCACAGAGAGCACATTACAAGTGGATCACATGGACAGGGTGCCAGTCCGTTGCAGGTCCAGCAGCCCAATCCGTCTCTGCAATGCCAAGCACTGCACAGAGAGAGGAGGCAATGGGGACCGTTTTCCTTTAAGGACTATCTTTGGCATGACACAGACCAGAGGCGTTTCTAGCTATTGAAAAGATCCGGGGCTAAGTCAAGTTTGCCTCGGGCTTCTCTTTTTTTGAAGGGAGGTCGGCATCGGTAGGTTGGGGAGGTTATATTTACCTTTATAATAAATAAATATTATCACACCTTCAGACGCTGCAAGTCAAGTTCCGCTCTGTTACACAGTCTGTGTGTTGTTTTGCTATAAACACCTCCTTTTTCAGGGCGAAAATATTCGGGGCTAGGCTTAAAATATTCGGGGCTACCCGAATGTATAGCCTTGAATGATCGGACCTAACGACGCCACTGACACAGACATCCAGTGGCTCAGCAGCTGCTAACCACAGGCCCAGTTGAAATGTTGGTTATGATTCATTACAACTCTACATTACAATACATTAAAATACATTCATTTAGCAGACGCTCTTATCCAGAGCGACTTCCGGCACAAAAGAACAGAAGTGTATCCATGAAGTTCAATGAGTAACAGTGTCAGACCAGGCTAGCAAAGCCCTCATACATTTACATTTACATTTATTTATTTAGCAGACGCTTTTATCCAAAGCGACGTACAAAAGTGCATACAGTAAGTATAGCGACAGTACGGGGACAGGATGTGTACAGTTCCACAATGAGACAGTTCTCAGCTGAGAGCAAGGTCTGTTTGAGGACACAGTACTATCAGATTTGTACAATTACAGCCTATAGGGCAACGAATGCGACACACCTTCAAACAGCAAACTTCAACAACTTCAAACAGCGCAATGAGTGTCAGGGTAAAGGTGGCGACAAGAAACAATTTAAAAAGCACAGACCAGTGAGTGTGACCATAACACTATTCTATATTGCATATAACTCTAAGCGTGCATGCAAATTTGGCGTCCCCAGATGGTCGTCTCTGTGAATTTGTGTTGCATTCCCACTAGCCACACTGACTGTGTCTGTGTGCTTTAGTGTCCAGGTTCATAATCATGGTGGCCTTTGTGGTGGTGTCGGCCGCAATCTTCCTCTGCCCCCTTGCCATCACATCCCCCTGCCTGCTGGACAAGCCTCCCGAAAAACCAGCGCTCATCGGCCACCGAGGAGCACCCATGGTGAGTGAACCAAACCGTCCACCCAGTGACAAAAGATATGGTGGCCTCTCTTTGTGACCTCCTGTGTCTTCTTAAAGCCTGTTGCTGTCACCAGTGTGTTACCATTATGGTCTATCATGTAAGAACTAATTTGAAATGAAAACAAGTCAATCAATTTTAATTCATTATGGAAACAAGTCAATAAATACTTGATGTGACATGAACTCCATGGGAGGTGTTTAGTAGGTGTGCAAAGCAATCGCCAGGTGAAATGACTGCATACAGCTGATGCCTACAGGATGTGTCCAAACCCACTCTTTCCCTAGGTCTCTTGCTATCTTACAGAGCCACACCAGGCCTTTTAATGTCACTTTCTTCTTATGAGGAACACTATAGCATTTCAGGTTGAGTTAGTGTTATCTTATCTGCGTTTGTTTCATTGGTATGCATTTTTTTTTATATTGCACACAATGTGCTCTAGTCATCTAGGATTTGCCGTGAGGAGAGAGCCTCGGTGCTTGAACTGATAGATTACTTTTCAGTGTGCATACTGAATTTCACAATAATGTTTTGCAAGATGGCACTAGTCCCAGAACTTTCAATGGTAATGTCAAAGGCGTGATTAACAAGCCAGTCAGTTGACTTTTTTTATTGCATGTAGGTAACACTAGCCATGCCCTAATTAGATTTACAGCTTTAATAATGACATAAAACGATCAGTCGGAATCCTAATTATAGGAACATGGCATCCTAATCCAGGAAAGTAACTTGTGTAGTTGAGCCCTTGAACATTGGAATCAGTTTCAAAGAAAACTGAAATACATGATCATGCATATGATAATGTGTACATTTCGTGATCGTTTTCGTCTCAGCTGGCACCAGAGAACACCCTGATGTCATTCGAACGGAGTGTGAAGTGTGACGTGATGGCCTTTGAGACAGATGTGCAAGTCAGGTAGGACTGGGATGAATCGGTTAGAACAGGAGGGTGCAACTGTGGTCAGGCGCATTGTAAAAAAAAAAGAGAAAAGGTGTGTATGTCACATGACCAAATGCCAAATCTCTGCTTTTATTATCCCAGTAAGGATGGCGTTCCATTCCTAATGCACGATGATGACAGCGTAAGAACGACTGATGTGGCAAAGATATTCGAGGGGAGGGAATTTAACAAGTCTTCCAGCTTCACCTGGGCGGAGCTACTGAAACTGAACGCAGGAGAATGGTTCATCAGGGTGAGGCACCGCTTTAAGGAGGATGATGGCTCGAGCAGAGTGAATGTGTGGCAAATGATTTTTTATTCCCCGGGTTTCACATCCACCGTAGTGAGACAGATCTGATGCTTGTTGATGTATATGTGGATTTTTAGGGAGGGAAATGGAACAAATATGTGTGTGTGTGTATGTGTGTGTGTACAGGCATGTGTGTATGTGTGTTAATGCAATCATGTCATGGATGTGTGTGTGTGATGTCTGCTGCATATGCACATGTGTGTGTTTGCATTCATATGTGCGTGTATGTGTGTGTGAGCATTTGGTGCTTGTGTGTGAGCATGTGTGTGTGTACGTGTGTGTGTACAAGTGTGTGTGCGCACAGGGATTTGTGTCACTCTGAGGGTGTTACTCTGTTTCAGACTGACCCCTTTGGCACAGTCTCCTCCTTGTCAGAACAGGAGAAGGCAATCGCCAAGAATCAGAGCATCCCCTCCCTTGCGGAGCTGCTCACCCTGGCAAAAAAGTCCAACACCTCCCTCATCTTCGACCTGAAGAATGAAGCACATAACAACAGTGACTGGTCCCACGCTGTGGACACCATCCTCAAATCCAACATCTCTCATGCCCAGGTGATCCAGGCATCGGTGAAGGGCTCGGATAACTCGGTCCGCATTATGACACGTTACATTAATGTCATTTAGCAGACGCTCTTATCCACAGTGACTTGCACAGATTACAATTTTTACTCGCTATCCATTTATACAGCGGGATATTTACTGAGGCAATTTTGGGCTAAGTTCCTTGCCCAAGGGTACAGCAGCAATGCCCCAGTGAGGAATTGAATCAGTAACCTTTTGGTTACGAGCCCTGTCCCTTACCACTATGCCTAACTGCCCTGTGTCTGCTTTGCTGGTCTTTCATAATGCCCTTCTATTACATATCACCTGTCAGTTTGGTGCCATCTTTCAGCCACAAGTAGTTTTTGCAACCCAGTCTGATTTCTTTGCTGTCACTGGAGAAGCAGGAAGGAGTGTGGAGGCGAAGGGATGGGTTCTTGGGGAGAGGGTGTGACCTGCTCCTGAGCCTGCAGAAGGGAGTAATCTTTTTGACGTGGTTGTTCTGTGGACCTCCTAGGTACTGTGGCTGCCCTCCACACACAGGGACGAAGTGAAAGAGAAGGCACCAGGGTTTCAGCATGTCTACAGCAACAAGACGCAAATGGACCTTGAGAGAGGGAACTGGCTGAACCTAAAATACAATACAGTGGATTCTAAGAACATAAAGTGAGTTTCAGAGAGAATTTCCCAAACATGAGGGGGTGTATTCTAGGACATCCTGTTTGGAAAGTAAAAGTAACTGTCCAGCAGTCCATTCACTGGAGAGATTCATGCATGCATCTGTTTTTTATATCATTATTATTATTATTGCTTTAAAGAATGATTCCCATATTGCTTTGAATCTGATCCGATTACTGTAAAAATAAAGAGAATATTCAATGGGGTTGTAGAGGAGGGATGAGTAGCTTTCATTTATATGCAGCATGTCTGTATAATTTTAATTTGATTGTGTTTCAGTCCATGCGTTTTAAGGGTGATCAACTACAGAGCGGACATGCTGTATGTTGCAAACAGCTGGCAAATCCATTGACATGGAGAGAGGGAGTTAGTGACACTGATTTGGGGGGTTTTGTCTCTGACAGGGAGCTAAGGGCAAGGAACATATCAGTGAACCTTTGGGGGGTGAACGAGCCCTGGCTCTTCTCTTTGCTGTGGTGTTCCGGCGCCAGCTCCGTCACCACCAACGCCTGCCATCGTTTCAAGGACATGAACGAGCCCATCTGGTATATGGTTAGTGTCTGCCACACCCAGGTCACCCCACTCTAGACATGATCCACTTTTCAGCATGTTGGGAGTTGTAATACAACTGTAGCTATGTCTACCCAAAATCCAAACTTCTGTTCTATGGCAATGAAATAGACCTCTGGTTAAGTTACTTCTGATTTATATTGTTCCAAGCCAGAATGTAAGTTTTTTTCCTTTTTAAGTTCATTCATTTGTGTGTGTGTGTGTGTGTGTGTGTGTGTATGTATGTATTTTTATTTCAGAGTCCTAACCGGTACAAAATCATATGGATATCTGTGGATGTTGCATCAGTACTTCTGATGTTGATGCTGTTTCTCTTGCAATGGTGAGTGATTTTCAACCATTGTTACTTTGTGAGCAGCATGTTATATATAAACCATACTTGCCTATGAAGTAAAAAATGTGACTTAAACATTCTTAATTTAGTTTCTTTTTAAAAGCCATTACATCAGTCACAGGAAAGCTGTGCATTGCCCTGTAAGATGATTTTGATTATGAATAAATGATAAAACATCCATTGTTTTTATTTTACACAATTATTATGAAGTGTTAGGATCTACATTGTATTTATCTAATTACCCACAGGGATAGGTCCCAGGGCAAAGTCTCACTATAGGGCAAAGTGTTACAACTATACCAAGGCAGATGACACCAAACTGTCTACGGGAACTCACACAGAACAAAGTGTCACTGCCATACCAAGGCAGATGACACCAAATCGTGGCTACCAAATCATCTGTGGGAACTGACATAGAACAAAGGGTCATCAACACATCAGTGCCTATAATCCACTGCCTCTGTCTAAACCCAATCAACAACTGTTGAGCTGTGGCCTAATCACACCTAGGTATTTCTGTGAGTGCTCACCTGAGCCTAGGCAGTCTTAGTCTGGGCGCTGTTTGCGTGCGTAACATTGGCTCCTGGGGAATAAACCTTGTCTCTGCAAGACTGGTCTCGTCTCAATTCATCACACTGTCCCTTCCACAAAGTAGAACCTAACAGAACAGATAGGAACATGTGAAATTTTGTAGTTATATAATATGTTAATAAACTGTCAATGTAATATACTTTGAATTGATTTTATGGTTCAGGTCAGAAAACATTGTTCAGTATCTGCATGTGATAAGTAGTGCATTCTGGATACTAGTGTAAAATAATGTGTCTGTTCCTTTGTAGGAAACATAGGCAGAGAAACAGATCGGCACTTTGGAACCAGGCAGAACTCCACCCATTCTTGCCTTCTAATTAGTTCACATCATGGATGATTGCTGGTTTGCGACCGCTTTGAAGATCACAAGGGCTGTGCTTGTGGCAAAAGCTCTCTCCCCCATGGGCTACCTAAACTATGTTGAGTAGTGGAAATAGCTGTGGCATATGGACAGGAATAGTGACATTGCATCAGTCTATCTCCCTGATAACGGCAAACCTCTTTTTCATTTGATGTAAGATGTGCCATGTTCCACTTACCTGCACTGAAACTGCTGAGCTGGCCCAACACTGCCCCCTACTGAAGCAACTGGCACATTCAGAAGTGCTGTCTGTGTTTATTGTGAAGGTCCTCCTTAAGTGTCTACTGCTCAAAACTGCGTGATGGTGAAGAGAAACATGATTGTAACAGGAAACTTTTTTTTTATATTCTCAATTTTTATGGGAAGAATAGCACTTTAAATAATGCAAACTCTCTACAGTGTAGGCAATTAAA
The DNA here is from genome assembly GCF_013368585.1 of Megalops cyprinoides. Taxonomy (NCBI): domain Eukaryota; kingdom Metazoa; phylum Chordata; class Actinopteri; order Elopiformes; family Megalopidae; genus Megalops; species Megalops cyprinoides. The sequence goes on along the minus strand of NC_050598.1, from coordinate 24,950,690 downwards.
TGTCATAATAACAAATTAATTGACAATGTAAAGAATGTGTAGATATGGGTTGTCACTGACTGCTTGTAGCGTGATTGTTCTTTCTGTTTATTTAACAATGTTTTTAATCTGAGACTGAGAGTGGTTCATGTAAAATGAAAAGAGAAAATCTGAAATACAGGCATTTTAGTGGGTTATTGCTGCGAATGGGTGTGGTGCTGTTTTGTACTATTTGTCAGGCGTTAACAGCAGAGTGTCTGGGAAAGGTGTATGTTTTATAATAATTATTTTAGTTGTATTCATTGTAATATAATTTTGATGAAGTTTGTAGCATTGTAATATTTTGTTTGCAGAATAGACTTCTGGATGTTGTCACATTTGCTCAAAGTGATTTAAATTCATGGTTGATAATTTCATGTTTTGTACATTTTTAAATGTTCAATTGTATCTTTGATGAACATTCATGAAATTGTGATTAAAATGATAACCTGACCTCCATTCTTTCAAATTAGTAGACCAACAGTGACCAACAGTGGTTCAGTTCACACATTACATTACATTACATTCATTTAGCAGATGCTCTTATCCAGAGCAACTTCCAGCACAACATAAGTGTATCCATTCAAGTTGAATGACACATGACTTTAATAGTGAAATGGACACTGTATTTCACCTTACCATTTAGTTTTAGAAACCTAGTCGTGGACATAACAGTTTATCATTTCACTGAGATGTATGTACTGCAGCTTGCACAAGTCACATTTTTTGTGTGTTTCAGTGACAGTGAAAGGGCGGATCCACTGCAGCTGCAGCTCAGGTCTGCGGTTTACCATGAAATATTCGACTTATACTGGTACTACTTATAAGAAAGTACATTTGTGTCCACTGGGTGGCAGGCGTTACCAATTTATTTTTACGTCCTTGGTACTTAACTTGTATTTGTAAATTGTGTATGTGTGGTGAGTAATGTAGGTAGTTGGGACCGATATTTTACGGTAATGGATAACGAAAGGCGTCACAGGTTTGGTTCAGGTGGGTAGATGAGCATGTGTTACTTAAAACAAAGGTGTAGGACCTCACACAAGTAACTTTAAATTCTATCAAATCTTTTCTTCACCTATTTTCTTCGAATAATATCTACATTATTATTATTAGTGGTGGTGGTAGCGGTAGTAGTTGTTGTTTTAGTTGTAGTAGTATTATTGATCTTAATATTAATATCAAAGGAATTCAGTCTCCTGAGAGGAATCTTCCCTGAGAACTTTCTCTTATTGTTAACATTGTCAAAGGAATTAAATCTCTGCAAGAGTGAATTTCCTACGCCACCTCATGGTTTTGCCTTGCCAACGCAGGCTGTGAGGATACTTCCCCACCTTTTCCCATGGTTTCTCACAGTCCTTCCCGATCGAAGTTAGCAACATTTTAAAAACTCATTTCAGTCAGGGGTCCGCGGGAGTGGCGCACAAACTCTTTCGCGTTGGGACCTTCGCACGGTGTTGTGCTCTGCTCCCACTGTCCAAGCCCAACACAGCTGCAGTTCCAGTAACCGTTCCGCGGGACTGGGAGGGTCAGTCAAGAGGACAACTTTATTGAAACAAGAATTTAGCCACTGTCTCCCTTTGAAAAACAACTTTAAACGGAATTTTGTCTTCAGAGTTTAACCGGTACTGTTGAGGAAACGATCTCATTTTAAATTGCAGTGTGTTTTTATTACACTGAGGACAATATAATGTGTAAACACTTCAGTCTTATGCGTTCCGTGTGACTCATTGGATTAACCTTAACGATACGGTGTAGCCTACGGGCAACTGCGTGTGCCATGGTCCACAAATACGGTAAGTTTCTTTTTTACTGGCGTCTGTCTTAATGTTTACGTTATTTCCTTAAATTGGAATTTGCTTGTACCATAACCATACTTCTGATGTTTAAAATTAATAATTGTTGCAAAACTAATTTAACCGTGTCGATTGTGAATACAATACTGGTGACACAGGGCTATATGCCTCTTTCGAAAGAAAATGACAGGTTAGCGTCAAAAAATGAACGGTTAAAAGTTTTGTCGGCATTTTTTCCGCGCACCGTAGTTCAACCCGTTCAAATATGCTGCTGCGGTATAGAGCCAAATTTACGTTCCGACGAGCCTCGAGGGAAACAGGAAGTATTTTTCCTCTGGTAATTTAAAAGCTCGCGTTTCGTGCCAGTGGAGCACTTTCTCCCAGAAGCCTGGAAGCGCAGGCAAGCGCAGGCTAGCGGAGCGGAACTGCAGTCGCTGTGGATGCAGCGCATCGCAAGAGTAACCGCCAGGTGACTTTCCTCACCTGCTCCACCTGGCTCCACCCATGACGGGAAAAAAACATGGTCCAGAACACTCGCGGAAGCAACCCCGCTCTTCTTCCAAGAAGGAAAAAATCGGGATATTAGAAATTGTAATTTACTTGCGTCCAAGTTCAAGTTCACCATGTTTCTCTGGGGGGGGGGGGGGGGGGGTTCTACAAATTCGTATCCAGTGGTAAACACCCTTTGTCGTATTTCATTAAATGCATTACACGACCATATTATCAATAAAATATGTGTTGTGTCCCTCTTGTCATTACAAAAGGTGCTCCATGGTGATATGGAAATGGGATGTGCTCCTTTCACAGATCGGATGAGACACGCGCACAGAGTTGCTCTATTCTCCCAGTATATTTCCGTTACCGTGTCGTCCTGTGACCGTATCTTCACAACTCGTTCGTCGCTTTTCTCATGAAGTGTCGTTAAGCTGTTTAATATATATCCATCCGGAGGCCACTTTGTGAATGTACGTCTGTAAAGATAAAGTGATTAATTGAGAGTGTCAAAGGGAGGCGATAGCTGGTGTTTTTTCCCATTTAATCACGCATAAAAGAATTGTTATTCCTTTGCTCAATATCAGGAAGGTGCAGAAACATTCCTCAGTGCTTTGTGTGTGCGTGTGTGCATAGGTATCTTATGGTGTCTTTCCATTCCTCAGACACAGAGAGGGCAGTGGGGCTACTGAGGCAGTACCAGGCCAGCCTCACAGGCCCAGAGGAACAGGACCTGAAGACCAGCGTGGGCAAAGTCTCGGCCATCTTCAACAGCCAGCTGTTTCAGGCCCTGCTAGGTACGACCCACGGGTGTGCGTCACTGTCTGACCAGATTTAATTACTTTGTAGCTTGGTACAGAAGCACTCCTTCAGTTTCCACGGCAGCTTTCAGTTAATTTCAAGCTGCCACTGCCAGGGGATTTTTTTTAAAAAATTCCCCTAATCAGAATGCCCAAAAGTCTTTTTTGTCTTTTATTCTGTTACTGGCTTGTTTGTTATGGTATTCCCCTAACCTCTTGCAGGGAAATGGTAATAGGGCACACTTAATGCACTTCATCTGATCTGAGTAAGGCTGGCACTTTAGGGATAATGTTTGACAGTAGTCATGGACTGATACTGGGTTTATCGTTTTCGGGCTGCTGCCCAAAACAACAATGACAACAGCAACAAGATTTATAGAGCATGGCGTATTGTACAGGCAGGGTTGTACAGAGGGTCACCAGAGGGAATAAAAAACAGAAAAACACCCAAGGGCCAATCTGGGAAAAACTGAAAAATATTCTTGGCAAAGTGAAACTCCTAGAAAATATTTCAATCCAAAATAAATCCTACAGGCATATATTGTGATGTAAGTCACCAGAAGGGATTTAGCAGTCAGTCTATAAAGATTTTTTCTTTCCATGTAAAGTTAAAATAAACTCAGGCAGATTATCGAGGCTATTACATCTATGTGAATATGGTGTTTGTGTATGTAGTTTGTATGTATCTGTCTGTCCAGATGGGTGGGGTGCAGTTCAAACATTGTGGTGAAGACATAATGTAAGTCAAGCCTGCTCTAATTACCAGAGGAGTCATAAATCAAGCAAATATTTCGATACCACAGAGCAGTATTACCAACAAAGGAGATCAATAAAACCACTCTTTTCATGTAGGGGCTTCAAGGAGACACTCTGACTGCATGTGTAAAAAATATGCTTTTCACATAGTTTCACAAGATATAAACACACATTTGGACAGTAACCTGGAGCACAATGTCAAAAAAGCGATATGACTGATAGCATATTAAAACACTGCAAGTTGGCTAATTTGATTGTTGTGTGTGTGTTAAATTTTTTCAACTGCGTTTTCTTTGGCTGTCTACACAGTGTAGATCTCCCGTTTAAAGCATCAGCACAGCTGTCTCTGACAATGGGAGAAGCAAACTTCAACAAGCGCACAGCAAGGGCTTCGGTCCGCTCATCCAAAGCGCAGTGATCCACAGTAGAGCAAGGAGTGTTTTCTTAATTGGGCATAGATGGCAGGTAAAGGCTCCCAGGTGGCTCAGCTGTTTAAGGTGCTTATTTCAAGCATGAACTTGAGTCCTACAGCTCAAACCCAGGTCTGAGTCTGAGCTACAGCTTTGTCATGGGACTCACTTGTTGCATGGCACCCGGTGACTCACCCTGATACTGCGGTCAGACAAGCCAAATGTACAATTGGAGATTCTGAAGTTATGAGTGAAAAGACAGAGAGAATAAAAATATATATATATATATATATATATATAATTATATATATATATATATATATAGAGAGAGAGAGAGAGAGAGAGCGAGAGAGACTTTGTCTTCAAGACAAAATATAAAAGACACGGGAGAAAAATGAGCTCAATACCCCCTTGTCCCACTGAAGCAACAAGTCTGAATTAGAGCACTGAAAAACTATTCTCTGCTACATGATTAACGGCTGACCGTAAAACTAATCTACGTGAGAGTATCTCGCTAATGCATAATTGATAAAGAATGCATTATTTCAGAAATGGCTGTAGTATGAAGCATTGCAGTTGTCAAGTGCTTCCTCATTCACAGATGCAGCTTTAGAGAAGCCAGCTTGCTACAGCATCTTCTGTTTGATGGCAATTATGCCTTCTTTCCAAGATGATGCAATAACCAGTGCATCATATCTACATTTACATTTTTTCCTTTAGCAGATGCTCTCATCCACAGCAGCTTACAAAGAAAGGTCAAACTATACCTTAATAAGTGTCAATACATGACACAGTGCTGCAGTAATCTGTGCCATATGTAAAATATAAAGGGCTACAGTAAGAGCATATCAATAACAAAACTAACTAGTGTCAATGGATGAATTAGTACAGTACTAATACTGCTAAATACCACTAAAGCACTTCACTACTTTAATTGCTACAACTAGACAGAGGAGCTAAGATGCAGTCTGAAGAGGTGATCTTCAGTCCGTAGCAGAAGATGGCCATTGACTCTGTTGTCCTGACCGCTGTGGGAGGCTCACTCCACTGCATGGGGGCCAGAACAGATAGGGGACAGAATTGGGATGTGGGCCCCCTCAGAGGAGAGAGAGCCAGGCATTGTGTTGCAGAACATTGTGGTCTGGCCAGTGCGTAACTATAATGACTGCTTGTAGATATGGGGGACCCATTTCTCTCACTATGCAATATGTTAGCCCCAGTGTTCTGAAAGGGCTATTAGCCTCTACGGATATCCAATGGGGGGAGATCAGAAGGGGTGTGATGTGGAAATGTGTTGGAAGGTCGTGGACCAGCTGAGCAGCAGCGTTCTGGTTCAGGTCCAGTTTGATTGCACAGGCAGGGAGATGAGCAAAGACAGAGTTACAGTTGGCCAGACAGGAGTGGAGCGGAGCCTGGACCAGAAGCTGAGGATAGTCAGTGGTGAGGAGGGGACAGATGATTTCAGTCTTACAGAGGAAGAATCTGCCAGCCCTGTTCACTGATGCTGTGTGTTCCACAAAGGCCAAATTATTGCCCAGTGCCACCCTGAGGCTCTTGGCAGTCTGGGACGCAGACACCATAGTGTTGTCCTGTGGGGGAGAGGGCTTGGCTGGGACGTGGAGAACTCAGTCTTAATCAGGCCGAGCCTCAGGTGAAGGTTAGTCATCCAGGGCAAGACGTCAGCAAGGCCGGGCTAAGAAGCATGATGAGACCTGTGTGTCAGAGGGGAGGGGGAGGAGAGAAACGACGACGAGTCCCATTAGCATAGCAGTAATAGGAAAAAAATGAGGGAATCTGAGGGATCTTGCATACAGGGAGAACTGGAAGGAAGCCAAGCACAGAGCCCTGGGGTACTGCAATAGGTTGATACTCTCCAGGTCACCCGGTAGAAACACATGAAGAGGTGGGATGGAGCCTATCTGGGAGCCGTGTCTGAGATGCCCATTGCCACTAGGGGATTATTTGAAAGGCCTGAAAGATAAGGGTGGAAGAGCAGGACTCTGCTCTTGCAGAATGAAGTGCCTCTGTGATGGCAAGAAGAGCCTTTCTGTAGAATGGCCAGCCATTAAACCGTAAACATTTAACCCTTTTAGAGAGCAAGTGAAACAGGATCATACTGGTATGTGGTGAACAGCTGAATGAGGTATGAAATAAATAGACTGGAAATCAGTGATTCAGCCCTATTTGCTGACTCCCACTATGGCAATGTGTCATGTTTGACCCTAAAAGAGGTTTCATCCATAGATTAACACTGGAAACCTTGACTTTTTATCCTGAAAATTAGGCGAATGATAGTGTTTTTTTGTCAGAGATTATGGGAACAAGGACCTAGCGATAATAATATTAAGGGTGTTTCTGATGTGTCAGATGAGTAAAGCACACTGGATTCTGATTGGTTCAATGTTGAACATATGCGTATATTACTATTCCAGTGTAGGATGACTTTAAACGAGTGAATGATATTGATATCACCGAAATGAACCATGGGTTTTTTTTTATTTCCATGACTGTAGAACTTAATGCTTGACGGTGTCAGTTTGGATGCTTCCTTTGGGAAAAATTGGAGGAATTTCTGTCCTAATCTTTTGCTGTACATAGCTAGCAAGCCAAATAGTTAGCCAACCCTAGATGCCATACTGAATTGGTAATAGCCGGATTGTCAGTCTCAACTCTCCGTGACCTCTGCATGCTTGGGCGGGGGTTAATTGACCGATTTTAGATTACGTTTTGCTAATATTTATCTGAGTTTTAAATATCATTGTATAAATTTGTATACATTTAAATATAATAATTCCATATGTTTAAAAGTGTTTTATAGGACCTTCATAAGGGGTGTGAGTTAATAATGCTGTATTAATTGGCGTGTGGATGGTTGCACATCCAACAGCTCATGAAAGAGTTCTTTCATATCAGCTCACAAAAGGGTTGGTTTAAACCCTTCATGCACTACGGTTTTGAGTGACTGTGCCACAGCCAGCCCCTTCACCTCCATTCACTGCACTGGAAGTTCATTAAACATGGATCATACTGTTTACTTAGAGCACAAACCTTTCATAGCAACAGGGAGTTTTATTTGCTCAACTCCCGCATGTAAATCAGGCCTTTTTCACTGTGTCAGCTAATCCTGACATTGTCTGCATCGCCGCACCGAGAGAGCTCCGTTTCCCTGTGTCGGTTCTACCCAACTGCCGTGACCGCAAGGAAGTCGGAGATGGATTCACCAACAGGCTATGCCCTATGTTTCCAGTATGTTATCAAAGCCTTAAAATCCCTATCGCTTTCTCACTGATTTTGTTCACAAGCTTCTAAAGCAAACTCCTTTAGAATGATGTTTCCAGTTACCATGATCCCAGCTAGTATCTGCATCAAAACTTTTTTCTTTTTTTTACAGTGCAAAGACAACAAATTAGTTCCATTAACAAATGCTTCAGTGGTCCTGTTAATGACCATGCCAATGCCCTTAATGATGTTTGCCCGCGGCCCTGCTCCGGCTGTCGTACTGTTGGTGAATTTCCCGGCCTGTGAAGGCTGGGGGCCTTGGGGCTGAGTGAGGATGGCAGGGCTTGTGTTGTCATGGCAGATTGCGCAGCGAGGAGGTAAACTCCCCTCTCTGGGCATCCACCTGGGCCTGCGAATAGGCCAGCCAGACTCTGTAGGGAAAAATGGACGAGTAAGTTAAGTTGGTTACTCTCGGCGAAAGTCCTCCCACTGGCATTTTTGGTTGTGTGAACTTGTAGAGCTGTGAGCTGTGTTTGTGTTATTTCAATGGCAAAAATGTTTTGTTTTTTCACTCACTTCATGTGATAAAGTCATGAAAACAGCTTTGAAATGCATCCTGATACGGGATTGCTGTTTTTATTATACAGTTCATCACCACTTGTGCTCTGGCTGGTGAAGATTTTTCTGATTTGTCTTCTGGTTTGAGGAGGTTTTTCTTTGTATAAACTGATGCAGCATTTATAGGGTTGAAAATAGTATGAGATGACTTTTATCTCAGGCTTCTTCAACAGGTAATTTAAAAAAAAATCAAAAACATCGCCATTAACCAAAACACACGAAAGACATTCTGTACCTTTTTTAGATGCTTGACCTCTTTCCAGAGGTCCAAGGGACCACCCGACCACTCAGCTCTCTTCCTCAATTTCCTTTGAGTTTTCATTAATTTCTTAATATGTTCATCCACATTAGTGTACAGTTACTGTCTTTATCCTGCTAAAGCACCCACAGTGTGTAAATCCCCTGTACCTAAAGAGAGCTGGTCTGAAGTAAGCGCAGACGACCCGCTGGATTATCGCTCATCTTATTTCAGGTGTGCGGTATGCGGCAGGGGTTCATAAGCCGGCCGTACCGGTCGCAGCAGTTCGGGGCAGGTCAGGGTCGAGACGTATCAGCTCGAGAGACAGCCGACTCGGACGCAAAACAGATCGGGATTCCACACATTCCGCCAAGAGCCTGGATATCTGCACAGGAATGTTGGGGCAGCGGGTGCGCTGAGATGAGGGAGACGAGCGGGAAAACAAATAAACTGGGGGTTGGCACGCTGCCCTCGCCCCCGCCCTCCTCTCCAGCTAGTGGGGACTGTTGGGAAGAGGAGGGCCCTGCCAACTCCCCCCCCCCCCCCAGCACCCATACTCATCTCTCAGGTGCAGAGCAAGGTCAGGTGAGGCCAAGCTATGTGGAACACATGTTTGAAATCAGTGCCAACCGACGCAGAGGATGTGGTCCTGTATCAGAGAACAAGCCGGAACGCCAATGCTACTCCATTACATCATGTATCAAAACCGTCTATCTCTCGCTGTCTGGAACTCGGTTCTTCAAAGGGTAGAATAAAGACACCACCTGTGCTGACTGACAAGAAGTACTGTAGCGCTATTGAATGCCTCATTCTTAATCCCCTTTTTCATTTAGTCTTTATGCACAATGAGATGTTTTTTGGTAACCCTCCCTTTGCTCCTTTACTTGCTGTACCTTTTGTGCAGAATTTTAGTCCTGTGAAAGGGAAATATTGTGTGTCGCACTCTGTACAATGACAAAAAAAGATAAGAGATGTTCCCCGGCAATGTTTATGAATGAGGTGCCCGAGAAACCAGGCGGCTACGTGTAAGAGTGAATGATTGGATGATATTTTGTTTCTGATGCTGTTGATGGGTCTAAATAGCATGAGAAGTTTGTCGAAGAGTCAACAACACGTTGTGTCTCATTATTATTATCGGTTTTGAGGATGAGGAGGTTAGAAAATAACTCAATAGTCTTGAAGTGCCCTCTGTTAGGAGGAGAATTGTGCAGGTAGTGGTCAGTTGTTGTGATGTTTGGTTTAACATGGTGTCCAGTGTGGTGGAGGTCGATGGGGTTCCAAAAGACGTAGCGAGGAAGCTAGACACATGAATGCAGGCGTTTTGTGGTCCCTGACCTCAGATCAGTCTATTGAAACCAAAAGGTGGAGCTTCGGTCCTCCAAGGGTCAGAAGTCAGGCTGATCCTGGTTCATTTAATATGTCTGTTTCACTATATACTAAATATATAGTGGTATGAGGTGTTTAGTCTGCTCCGTGGTAGAATGTAGCGGACATTGGACGCTGGATTGTGACAAGCAGAGCTGCAGTGGTTGTAACGCTGGTTAAGTAGGGCCCAGCCCCAGACCCATCCTGGGAAGAAAGCCACCATATTTGGTCAGCAAGACCATAACAGATCCAGGATAGACCTGAAGCTCAGGAAGGGAGGAAGCAGAGGGGTGTTCAAAGCAATGGAGGTAATGAAAAGCAATAAGAATGGTTAGAAAGAAGTAAAACTGGTTGTGCATGATAATTGAATCTGCCTCCCCAAATTCAGCGTATAAAGATCCATTTATCATCATTATTGTATGTTGATGAATTTTAAAGGTGACCTTGGTTTAGAAGATTCTGTGTCCCTACGCTGTTGTGTATATGCATGTAGGAGTGAACATGTTTTTAAACATAATTTATGAGTTACTTTATTAAACTTATGAATTATTAATTATTTGAAAGTACAGTACACTGCTGCATAGTTCCCACCATATAGAGGTAGAGACAAGAAATACAAGGTGTCAGAAGAGAGATAATGTATTTTCAGATTAGTAGGTGTGTGTCAGGTGAGTACTCATAACCAAAGTCATAATCATACACTTCTCAATGCTACAAGCATTTTATGCCTGGATCAGCCTCCCCCCAACATATAGCATCAGCAGCAACAGACATCAGAAGCAACAAATAAGAAAAAAAACAGACAATACATAATGCATGCAGGGCCAGGAGATGAGGAAATTAAGCAAGAAAAGGGTAGAAGAAATGTAAGATTTAGAGAGGAAACTGATGGTCAGCTATGAAAATATTGTAAAATGAAAGAGTAGCCTTGGACTGAAAGGTCACCTTGGGGCATGCGACTCAGTGCTTCTCAACCAAATATAGTCCATGCGTGGGTGCCAGATTTTACTAAACTCCTCTGGATTGAGTTTGATATCATATTCAGTCTTGTCCAGAGGGGAATAACTTGCCAGTGCATTCAACAAATGAGAGACATCAAGAGGGTTGGATGGTTTCCTGTTTGTCGAGCTACTTTTTTTTTTTTTGCAACAAATATGAAAATGCTGGTATATTTGTTTTTAAAAATAACTCTCTGTATCAAAATTATGTAGTAGGGGGTGAGGAATAGGGACTCCTTTTCCAAAACTAAATATTGCTAATAACTGAATGCCAGTATGCAGACAGATCAGGACGTTCCCACAATATGTATGTTAATGTCCCTCTTTCTTCTTGCATCTCCAAGAGAGAAGTTTTCTCATTCAGTACCCATAACAAAACAAAGTTTAAATTCATTGTTAATATATGGCGGAAAAGAGGGGTTTTTCCAAATAAGGACAAAGGTGGAAAGAACTAGGTTGTAATTATTAAATATTTGTGAACTCTTTCCAGTATTGGCAGAGTTAATTACTTTAGGGTTGCCGTTGGTTTTTTGATCCTCTTTCATTCCAAAGTAAGGGACATATAGCTCTTAAGGTAATGTGTCAAAAAATGCAATGTCCATGCATTTAAAATATATGAGGACCATTGCTTAACCTTCCTAACTGAGACTTATGTGTACTGCTCTGTAATGGAACATTTGGGAAGTCCAGACCTCATGCATTATATTTTTTTGTGTAAGTAAAAATATAGTTTCTCAGAATATCATTGTTATAAGTGCAATAATAGAAATAGCTCAGTATTTAATTAAAAAAGACACTAGAGCCAGAGTTGGGAGAGATTGAAATATATAAATATGTTTGGTAGGACAGTCATTTTGATTTTATTGACCCTGCCCAGAAGAGATATTGGAAGATATTTCTATCCTTGAATATAATTTGTATGTGACCATTTCCTTGTCAAAAAGCTTCAAGAACATTTGGACTTAAGACTGGGGGGTCAGGGATAACCTTTTCTAACCCTCCATGATAAGTGAAATAATAATAATCATGATGGATGCCATTTGGATGGTGGTGCTTTTCAAGGATCCTAAATAGACTGTAGAGTTAAGCATTCACTTTCACTAAATCCTTTGGGAGTGAGCACAACTGTGAGGCAGTGAGAGTTTTTCTTTTTCCCCGCTGATGTATTGTGGTAAAGTAGAGGGCTGACTGATTTCTGTCTGCATATTTGCACAATCGAGTACAAAGGTCACCTCAACTACAGACCCATCCTTTTGTTCATGCCCATAAAAACACATGCAAGGCTAGTGGCGGGCTGGGGTGGGGGGTGGGGGGGCGGCCACACAGTCACACACCATTGCCCAGAAAGTAGCGTGGCTGAGGCTTTTTTGGGAGGAGGGGTGCGGGGGATTACAATTGTGTGCTCCTTAGTAACCCCTTAGTAGTGACCCATTTTCTACTGAATGTTTGATCCTAACGAGCAGAAACTTCCATTGCTCGTCATTGTTCTAAATAAAGCTCTTAAAGAGACATTCTGTGTAGGGCTGTTTCAGAAAGGGAGTGAGTAAAGCGCTGACTGCAGTGCACTTGAATGGGTTTACTCAGAAAAGAGCAGGGCCTGATTGGAACACACACACACACACACACACACACATAATGCCAAGCTCTGATAAATGTTGCCGAAGTGAAATGTGCAATTCTGTAGCAATGCAAAAACACTTCAGTCGAACTTGCACAAGTCAGGTCAAAGTTGGTTAGCCAGCATGAGTAACCGACCAAAAAAGGTATGTAATAACAGAATTGCCACAAAAACACTTAAAAATGGTGATAATCAGAAGTTCAGATGCAAATTACTCAGGGACATCATCAGTCAGCAGTCTGAAGAGTTTTGTTGCTTTTTGCCAAAAGCTATGATGTGCTTGGTAAGGGTTTGTGAAAATTCACTCTCACTGCAATATCGACCAGGCAGATTAATGTATAACCTGGGCAGTGTGAGGACACATCAGCGACCATGTTATGGACAGTGGATTTTGTGAGAGAGGCCTGCCGTAGGGAAGACAGAGGGGAACTGTGCCTTTTGCTTCAGAGCCAGGAAATTACAATTCCTTTTCATGGCAGAAATGAAACAACTCTTTAAATTTCTGGGAAGTCTATGGAAAAACCAGCCCTGGAGACTCTGAGGTTTTATTTGACTTTGGTTTTGTCTGTAACATTTTGTCCCTGTCAGGGGTCTGAGCTATTACGCTGTATTCTTGAAATGAAAGTGAACTGGAAATTATGACACCGAATGAACTGGAAATTATGAACCGCTTTTGGCTGTGGTTTTATAAACAAGTTTTGAATGTGTCAATATTGTAGAATTTCATGGTCAAACAGGAAATGTCTCTGAGTGCAGATTAAATTCAGGAATTTTTGTGGTGTTTTTGTGCAGCTGATGGCATGAAATTATGAAATTATGGCATGTTAGTCTCTACATACTCTGTCATACATAGGAATGAGACTTATAATAACAGCCATTTTGTAATCATTGAAGATTAATGTTAACATCTGTTTGTACTTTACAAGAGTAAGTATAATTAATCTTGGAAACTGGATAAGGAAATAAATCAATGCAGGTAAAATCTTAAGATGTAAAGACTCACTTTATTAATGTGTAATTCTAAAAAAAATACACACTTGTGAATTTAAACATATATCTATAAACATAAACTGTCTTCTCTGGATGTAACCTTGCTTTCATTTCTTCAATACACTGGTCACTGCTGATGATACTAATGTGTTTGTACAACAGCGGTTAACACACACCCATTAAACATTTGCAATACAAACAGGCCACAGGGTAGATTTGCTAAAGGTGAGCCATCTCGTTTGTTGTGTTTACTCAGAGCTCACTCTGGGCATGGTAACACTTTGAGAATACTCTGTAATCATGCCTAGTTCTGACCTGGTGCCTTTGTAGCTTCACACAAATATATGCCTAAATCGCACATCATCTGTATGGGAACCCTGCTCATTATGTGCTGGGTGTAGTGTACTCTCATCTGTGTGTCTCTCCTGGCTTTCTTTAGCCTGCCGGACAACAAAGAGCTACCCACACATTGCTCCACTCCCACATGCACAGACACACATATACACAGAATGATGAGTCACACACCCCCATTGCTCCACTCTCATTCCATCCTCACTGTGGTGGGATTAAGAGCCCCCCCCCCTTCCCCCCTGCACCACACACACACACACACATTCTCTGTAAACCCCTCATTCCTTTATCTCAAATTCACTGAAAGTGTTCACTCATTAAAAATGGAAAAAATGCGTGTTTCCCAAAAAAACATCATTTTTTGGAATATGGATTTCTTCGGTTCCCTCTTAACTACTGTCATTATTCCCTGTCATGATTTTCAAAGAGTTCCTGCAGCTTTAAAAGAGCGGTAAAAAAAACAGAGACCTCTTTGTGTCTTTCGTACTGTATAGAGTACGTGGTCACATGCGTGACATCAGCAGCGTTGTCGCTCCGCGTTCTTGTCAACAGGACGCCCCGCAGTGGGCAACCACAGACCCTGTGCTCACAGCAACCCGAGAGCGACGGAGCAGGGTGGGGGGGAGGAGGGGGAGGGGAGAGGAGGGCAGAGGAGAGAGAGAGAGAGAGAGAGAGAGTGAGAGAGAGGCAGGGGTGGAGGGACCGCAAAGGGAAGGCAGGAGAGGAGAGATGGAGGCAGCGGGAGGAAGAGCGGAGGGGTTGTGGGAGGCGTTGCGTCCCTGGCGGTCTCCGTTGGCAGAGCGTGGCCCGAGGCGTGGGGCCGGGAGCGGCGGAGGAACAGCAGGCCCGGCGCCGAGAGGCTCCGAAATGGAGGAGCCACGTGGGGGAGGGGGCCCCCGCCTCGTCTCGCGGGCTCACACAGTTCTGTGGGAGTCTGTCACAACGGGCACATTTTACACTTACATGTAATCTCATCCAGGGTGACTTAAATAGCACTTATAATAACGAGGACGAGCAGTAGAATAGGTAGAAAAATCTATAACACATTCATAACGCAGTTGAAACTGTCGTTGCATAACACAGAGCTACAGCTCAATGTACCGACTGGCTCAAGCACGACGGTGAAGGAGACGACACAAAATTAACTAAATGTAGGAGTGCTGTAACAGCAATCGCAAAAGTGTAGTAGGAATAAAGAAACTGCATCATTAAGCATATTGGTGCATTCTGGGTAAAATGGAGAGGATGTGTGGCACACGCAGGGAGTCCAGCAAGTAGTAAACTGCAACAGTCCAGACAGGGGAGCTCGAGGGCCTGCATTGGCTGAGCAGGAGGTGAGGAATGTGTGGATTTTTACAGATGTTGTAGGGTATAACTCGTGTGCTGAAAGTTGGTGTTTTGGAAAGAAATCTCCCCACCTTCCCCTTCAGCCACCCCAGCGCAATGTCCAAATTGTAAAGCCATCAGGAAAATGAGCGGTTTAAAAGGCAGTGAGGTAATGTTATACATAATGGAAAGCCAATGACTGAACAGGTTTTGCAGATGGGTCATGTGTTGCCATTGGCTGACGTGTGGGCTGGTGACTATTGCAGCTCATAGGTTAGCCTGTAGCCAACAGCAGCAGCGTGGAAAAGTTAACAGAACCGAAGTATCAAGAGACCAGATGTCCCTACTCTTCCTCTCCTTTTAAATTTATTACAAGGGGAGTGCTGTGAGTCTAGATTATATGTAAATATTTTGGTTAATGTGCTCGGAATTTTCCCTTTTTTTCTCCGGTTTGTCTGTTACACAAGGCTTGTCTGTGTGATGGCTTTTGTGTCCTGCAGGTGGCAGTAATGAACAGAGACAAGCAGAGTGAGCCTGCAGTCATGCAACTGAATCTGCTGCTTGGGCTTTATGTATTCAGTGTTCATTTCTGCAGCCACTGTGGCTCCCGAACAGAGGAGAGGAGCATGCTGCATGCTATACTCAGAAGGATAACCGACTTCAGCTGTAAACTGTGTAATATGCTGTGTAATTTCCCTTTCAAAAATACACAACAGCATGCTTTTCAGTTGTAAAACATAAACATCTCCCATTTCATCATGATAAAAGCTCTGCAGGGCTACTGTACCACTAGCAACATATCAAGGGGTAGGTGAAACAGAGTGAATTATTTCAAAATGTATTTGTGTTCCAAGTTTTTAATAAATAGATTTTTGGTCCTTAAATTTGGGTTACATTTCCCATGGGCTTATTTCAGTGAAAGTCACTCTTATAAAGCGCCTGTCTGCGAGCGGGAAAGAAGATAAGTCGTTTCAAGAGGCTCCTTGGCTCCAGCCATTATGTAAAAGGTCACAGGAGAGAATTCACCAGTGTTTACCATAAATAATGAGATTTGGTGTTACAAAGGCAAACACTGTGAAGGACGGGGTTGGTTCAGTTCCCTCTTCCTGACCCGGTGTGCACTTCCGTTCTCCTCTTTCAGACACACAGCCTCATACCTGCTTGTGCTTTCTTTTCTCATTTGTGTCTTTCGGTTTTCAGTGCGGTGCACTTGCAACATGCAGCTTTTTAGCCTATACAATTTCAGTTCTCGCCCGCGTTCATTCATTTTTTTTTTCTCTAGTATTTGTAACATAATATCTGTATAAAGACTTGATTCCTGATTCCACTTTTAAGTCATGAATACTGTCAGATATTATTAGAAAAATGCCCTTATGCCTGTTATATGGTGTAAATATTATATTATTTCAATTTGGAATGTCGATGGTAAGTTAGAATGGAGGGAGGTTAGTAACACCCTTTACCTTCTGCTTAATGCCTGATGCTGTTGGGCTGGAGACTTTCCTGGGAAGCCAGGCTACAGCTTAAAATGTGGTTTGTTGGGGGGGGGGGGGGGGGGGGGGGGGCAGTACGGGGCAGTTTCCTTTCTGAGCCAAACAGAAGATCAAGTGCAGTGGTGAGGACACTGTGATAGAGGTATGGCACTGCTTTTGGGTTGAGGTGTCAAACAAAAGTATTGCTTCATTGTGGTCATTAAACGTTCAATGGCACTTGCAAAGAGGAGGGGATTCCTCAGTATCTTTGTAAAATTCACCATCAGGTTTTTCAGTTTGGTTATCTAATAGGCCAGCATTTTAATTGATTAAATAATTCTCTTCCTCTCAACCTCAACTGATGTGTCTTGAATGTGCTGGTGCAAAATGGCTGCCATGCTTTCCTCTAGTGAGTCACCCCCCAACACCCCCCACCCCACCCCCAATTCACTGTAAAGCATTATCAAATGTTTGAAAGGTGCTGTATAAATGCAATTTATTATTATTCGTTTTTGATTAATGTGTCAGTGCATCACTGTAAAAACACTGTAGATTTGTATTTCTCGGCTCTTTGGGTCATCAGAAGCATTTGAAATTTGACTGACCCGACATTGTAGCATGTGTTGCCGTACTTTGAGCGATCCAGTGATGATTGAGCTCATTCTTTACTTCAGACAGGTAAGAGAAGCCAGCCTCGAGGAACTCATGAAACCAAATAACCATTCTGAAGGAAACAATAGCAGCCTTATCTTTTTTTAACATTGTTTGCAGATATCCAGGAGTGCTACGAAGTGACCCTGAAGCTGAATGCCGCACCGAACGGACAGGTGATGGAGAGGAAGGAGGCAGAGCCAGAGGAGGAGTGGGAGGTAAAAGAGAGAGAGAGAGAGACAGGCAGACAGAGGAGGAAAAGGCTGCCTTACTTCTTTTCAACAAACACAGCGACGAGTGTGATTTTTAAAAAGGCTCACTCACTGTCCCTCTTCCTCCTTTCCATACCACACAAAAACACTGCGTTAAATTTTACAACACATTAGTCCACATGACCGATAACGACCCTTTTATCTCTGTGTAAAGTCGTTTTTGTCCTCCGAGAGAATGTTTCCTTTGGGGTTCCCTAAAAGTTTGCCCTCAGACCCCCCCCCCCCCCCTCCTCCCCATTGCATCCACCCACACAGACACAGACAGAGAGAGAGAGAACAAGAGCATGTACAACCCAGGGAAAAAAGAGTTGAAGAGGGAAAGGGGGACAGACTGTAGTGTATTAGTCACCTTGGAAAGAACCGGCAGTGGCAACACCATGTGCTCGAACCGAACAATGATGTCACCACACTCCTTTATGAGAAGTGTCAACACTCACATCACCTCACAAAATATTTATAGATTAGCATAACCAGGAATGACCACAGTTGCAAATGCGGATTTCAGAAAATGGCTGGCAGTGAGGCAGTAATGGAGCTCTTGTCTACATATCTGTCCAGGCCCAAGGCAAGCCAAGAGCACATAGTGGTCTGCATGGAGGGCAAATGCATGATTACATAGTCATATACTAGTAAATAGGAGTGCTGTTTATCTAGGTTACGGTAATACCTGATTTTTTAATGGCCCTTGAATGTGAGGTGATGCACATTTGTTCATCACCTGCATGATTTAATATTGCAGCATAACTTTTTTTTTCCCATGCTAAGCCAAAATGTTAATGAAATTGATGCCTGACTGATTTTGTGGACCATTACATGAATACGCTTTGGCCCAGTCACAGCCTCAGGATTAGGAAAGCAAGCACCAACAACTGCTTATGTGTGAGTTGCTGCCTCTGCTGTTCTGAGTGAAGAGGTTTTAATGTAATAGTTATGGTGAAAGAATAAATCCATAAAGTCAAGATGTCAGGCCAAAATCAGGTCTTATTTCTCACTGTGATTTAAAACCTCACAAAACAATCAAGTAATGGCAATGTGTTTTGTGTTGTTTTTTCAATTCCATGTGTTACACTAACATCAGATAATATCATATACATTAAGCCAGATACGGAAGTTCAATAAATAAATGCGTCTGTAGTCACTTACCAGATTAAAGTGAATGGACGAATCTATGCAGAACATAGCCTTGTATATTGTTGCAGCTGCTGCACACAATGGCGAATGTTCACTGAAGTGATTGTGATCATAACCTGGAGGAACAGAATGTTATATATATATATATATATATATGTAAAACTCCTAATGCACGTTATTTTAAGGCCAACAATATCTCTGCAGTTCCTATTGTCTGAAATGTTGCATGCCACACCCAGCTACCATCATTCAACTGTTTGCATGAGATTGATGAAATAGATTTCCTTCTTGACCAACGTGTAGTTTACATGAACATGATGCTGAACCGATGATTTCGTCTCGGTACACATGCATTATTTCCATTCGTCTTGAATGAATGTGTCTTTAGTGTGAAGGGGTTATACTGAAGTAACTCAAGGCTGTGTGCAATAGTCTCCATAGCTGATATAGGAACAAGTGTGCATTGATATATAACACAAGCAAACCCATCCAAGGATCACGCCACCCCACCCAGCCTTGTGTCCCAGGTTCTTATTAATAAGAACCTGGGACAAGTTCTTATTATGATTGACAGTCATCTGAGTGCAGGACAGGAATCAAAATGAGTCCATTCATTAAAAAAACTGATGAAGGAATGAATCAGTCTGGTGTCAGAGATCATGGTTCCCAAATAGAGGCCGCATTTGTTTGAGGTCTGAAAGGAGGGTGGGGCTTATTTCTGTTACATCATTATTATGCAATGCTTTGTCATTGTCTGCCAGTGTGTTGTGAGATCATCATATCTGAAAGTGGAGAAATTATACCGAAGTTGCTGTAACCAACTGCATGTCATGAAACTGAATATCACAAAACTGTTGTATCAAAGCTGCCAGCAATGTTCTATGGGTCGTTTTAATGTAGTCAGTGCATTCCTGTTTCAAATGTTATTTTACCATGACAGAATATATTTCTAATTTTTGTTTAGGTGAAATATAGAAAATAGATGTGTTACAAGTATAATTTCACCACCACCTTGGAGTTCTTAGGACCCTTTTCAGTGTGTTTAATCTGTGAGAAGTGAAGCAGCTATTATTGCTCCTACTGTGTGATACTCTTCCTGACATGCTGGTCTGGCTTCAGGGAGCAGGACAGCACCTTCCACCCTGATGTTGAAAAGCGGCCTGCTCTTCAGAGCCTGAATTTTATTTGCCAGCGTTATAGTTATATTTCTCAGTGGAAATATTTTAAGGTTGCTTGTGTTTGTGTGTCTGCACATTGGGAAGCTGCACTGGGTGCGTTGCCTCTAGCTCCACTTCTGACTGCAGTGTTGCTGTCACACAGAAAGGCGTGGCCGTCCAGGCATCTACCAAGCAGAGTTCACTCCTCATTAAGCCCAGCCAGCATGGGTGTGTGTGTGTATATATACACTGCCGTCAGGAAGAGAGGGTTAGAGGGGTCCGGCATTGCCGAGCGGAACAGGAACATCCTGGAACTCTGTGGGTTCCAAACAGTCAGTCATCAGGAGCAAGCTTGATCACCCTTTTTGGCCCCCCTTCAGCTATGGCCTGCTGCAAAGTTCGCCCTCTGCTGCCCATTAGGTGTCTGTGCGGGGTGAGCTGTAGCAGATGGGCTGACCTTGACTTTTATAAGGTGGGTTTGGCCTCTGGGATTTACATTTACATTTATTCATTTAGCAGACGCTTTTGTCCAAAGCGACTTACATAGGTTACAGTTCTTTACAATGTTATCCATTTATACAGCTGGATATTTACTGAGGCAATTGTGGGTTAAGTACCTTGCCCAAGGGTACAGCAGCAGTGTCCCAGCGGGGATCGAACCGGCAACCTTTTCGGGATTCTGCCTGCGTATCTGTTAGGCCTGCTGGATTACCTTACACAAGGAGGAAGAAGAATCACCACTATCTGCTGTCATTTTTATATAGTTATATTTATATAGCCACTATTTGTTAATAGTCATATTTATTATTCAGGCTATCAGCCACGAATCATCCTCAACAGAGTTAGTTCCTTCAGTAAACAGGCACAATAATGCGGTTAGTGGTTATCTGCTTTGTTTATTTGCTGTGCTGAAGAATCGTTAATGGTTATCTCCTGGATTGTCTCATGTTAGAGATTTGATTTGAGACAATTCTGCAGGCATGTAGCTCAGGTTTCTGTGGACACTTCTTTTTTGAGCTCACCGATGGATGTTTGCACTACAAATATGAGAATAGACGCTCCTTGTTACCAGTAGACAGAAGCTATAGAAAGTTCCGGAAATCTCTTCTCTACAATGCCACCACCAGACTGATGGTGCTAAGCTGTGTATAAACTGCACAGATGGTACATTTCTGTGTACCAAAGCCGATGCTTTTTTATGATAGAATATTGCAGATTCATACTTCTGTGGTCTGTTCTCTATAGCTGGAACTGAAGGCTTCAAATATGGGTAGTTGTGTTACAGCACAGATTTATATTCATTGCAGACAACCCCATATTCTACTAGTATGACCATTCCTCCGAGAACCAACTCCAGGACCACATTACTTGTGGTTGTTTCCCCTGGAATAACAGGGATAAACATTAAAATGAAGACGTTTTAAGTGCTAGTGGATTTGGATTATGCTGCATGGCTGAAACCGCTCTGATCTTCAAATTAAGTTGATCATTTCTCTTTAAAGATTTTCCAAGGAGCTCAATTGTTAAATGCATTCCATTATGATATAAATAGAAGCTAAATGTACGACATTATGATAAATGGACTGCAAGACTAGCACGAGCACCAGTCTACTGTTCAAGTAAGAGGGTTTCAGTGCAGTGTTTTTATTGCTGTTTGGTATTCTTTGGGGGCGAAAGTATGTGAAGTGACCTTCGCTGTTGCAAGTACTTGCAGTGTATATAATTGGGCCTAATGTATTTCTGTCTGATGTCATTATAGATTCAGACTGTTGGAATGTGTGAGCACAATATTTACTGTTGAGCCACAGAACTGTCAGAAGCTTTAGAAACTAGTTTAGAGTCCTGGGTGTAATTGTTGTGGTGTTGGCTGTTGTATATAGACGCCATTCCAGCGGCATTAACATGGCAGAGTAGGCAGATCTTCAACAGAGTGAGATGACCAGATGAATTCCTGCTAACCTACAACAGCAATCATCCTCTGTACTCAGTCGGTGGCTGTTGTTCTTGCACTAGTTTCAGCTTGTATTGGTGCTCCTCAGTTGCCGTGTGTCTGTTGATCGTTGACTTCTGTCGTGCTTCTTACAGAAGACCGAGGCGGAGGGTGTGTCACGAGTGCTAGTGACCAGCAGGAGGAGCTCTCAGAAGGTGGAGAGGGTGTCTGGAGTGGTCAGCGTCTCTCGTGTGGAGACACCCAAGGTAAGTGGGGAGTCATGTAGGGGCGTAATAAAGGGGTCAAAATACAGTGAGTAATATGAACCCCCCCAACACAGACACACACACTCTCATACAGACAAAGATACACACACACACACACACACACACACACACACAAATTCAGCACAATGTGCTGAATATTCTGTACATAGGGTAGCTCTTCATTCATTTTTATCATGAAATGTTATTTTCTATATACATATATATATATATATATATATATATATATATATATATATATATATATATATATATGTGTGTGTGTGTGTGTGTGTGTGTATGT
The DNA here is from genome assembly GCF_013368585.1 of Megalops cyprinoides. Classification (NCBI taxonomy): domain Eukaryota; kingdom Metazoa; phylum Chordata; class Actinopteri; order Elopiformes; family Megalopidae; genus Megalops; species Megalops cyprinoides. The sequence continues at coordinate 24,928,515 of NC_050598.1, read as the reverse complement.
ATGTATGTATGTGTGTATGGCTGTATGTATTTATTTTATGGTAAGAGGAGAACCTGTTTTAGCATTACATTACTTTACATTTCTTCAGTAGCTAAATCCTATCCATATGGAACCATGTTGTGAACACAGTGCCTGGGCAGAGATGTATTTATGGATTTACTTGAATCTTGGTGTTGTTGTTCTTGACTGGTGTGGTTTGTGTGTATGCTGCAATTAAATTCCATTTTCTATGGAAACCGCACAGAATCATTATGTAATAGTCGCGTCTTTTGTTTGAGGTATTTAAGGGGCCAAATAGGATATTTAATACATAAAACTAAGACTCAGAAGAAGAATTAGCAAATATAAACTGTGATGTGTCATCAGACAATGACAAAATGGAAAGGGTAGTATTATTTAGTATGTTGTATTGTATTGTATTATTTATTCATATTATTTATATGATATATAATTTATAACGTTTATTATCTTTAACATTGTGTACTCAGTTGGCTGAGCACATGAGAATGAAGCACGTGCAGGCTGACGTTAGCGTTAGCGCAGAGCCGGGAGTGATGGGGAGCGGAGCTGTGACACACCTTCTCTCTGACAGCGGGGATCACAGTTATTCTGGCTCCTCTGTATCATCACAAACCTCATTTTCACATGCCTTTCCAATCACAGCACAGTGAGCACACCCGGCAGCACACGCTAGCACCACGCCCGCAGGCGCTGGCTTCTCAGCTGAGCTGAGAATTAGTGCGGCGGGGGGGGGTGGAGGAGGAGGGAGGTGTGGGGGTGTGTGTGTGTGGGGGGGGGGGGCAGGGCGTTGAGGTTCAGGACTAATGCGTTTGTGTGATAATGTTCTCCAATCTGCATAAAGCCACGGCGATGCTGCGACTCGGCGGAATGCTGTGGAAGGGCTGCGTCTGTCTGATGCAGCTCTGGAAGAGTCCTCCCCTCCCATGATTAAGAAGCAAGAGAGGAATATGGTGGTAGAGAGGGAAGAATGGAGAGATAGAGAGAGAGAGTGAGGGAGGGAGAGAGAGTGGGGGAGGATAGAGGGAGCGAGGCAGCTGAGAGGCGAGGGCCGATGCGGTGCAGCTCAGTCAGAGCTGGAACGGACACCCAGCGCTCAGCCTTCCTCAGGTCACCATGGAAACCAAATTCCTCCCCCTGCCTGCATCCCTACAGACTGACTCTCTCGCTCCCTCTCTCCCTCTCTCCCCCCCCTCTCTGTCGCACAAACAGATGCACAGGCATACACACGTGTATATGTACACTGTTACATGTACAGCACTGTATGTGTATTCAGCCCGTCTCTGTCGGTGTAATTCATGCACGGTGCATAGTTGCGCATAAATATGCATTTACACAAACACGAAGATGAATATGCATGCTCAGATGAACGCATGGATTCATACACTGTCAGTTTTTCTCCACCTCTTGCTTCTCTCCCTCCCTCTCTCTCTCTCTCTCCCCCTTCTCTGTCTCATATTCTCTCCTGTTTTGCAGCTTGTGGTCGTAATCATTCTGCCCCCAGTCATTGCATCCCCTCCCACTCGCAGTGACCCACCTCTGCCTGTATGACCACTACCTCCCCTCATATCATTGTGGCTTCCCCTCATTATATCAGTCACTCACAGACCTTTTCTCTGCTTCTACTTTCAGTCTGTTCCTGTGCCCCCCCCCCTTTCAGTGTCCATTATCTTTCTCACATCTGTCCCTTTCTGTATTACTTTGAGGCCCTCACCCATTCTTCCTCTTTCTTCCTTTCCCTGTGACTTCCCTTTCTCTTCTCTTGATTCTCCTTTGCTCACTATCTTCCCTACTGCTTACTCCTCTCTGTTCCCCCTCTCCCCTCTCTCTCTCTCTCTCTCTCTCTCTCTCTCTCTCTCTCTCTCTCTCTCTCTCCAACTCCCCCTATCATTACTCTGTCAGTCGGATGTGCTGTGTTTGGTGGAGCAGCTGTTTGCTGCCACCGGACCTAATAATAGGAGTCCCAGCCCCGGTCCCCTTTATTTTCCGTCTCCGTGTAACTGATGGCGCAGTGTGAAAATGCTGTGGCAGGGGTCTGCTTTGAGCGATTAAGTTCAAGTCCCCCGAGTGCCCTGTACTCAGCTCCCAGCCCCCCTCCAAAGCTGTGTGGACTTCCCTCTAAGGTCCAGGTGATGCGGCTCTATTCTCACTTTCATTTAACCCAGCTGCGCAGTTTCATATCGGTACATAACGGACAATGAGCATTATTATTTTACCGAACTGTATTGAATTTCCTGCCGTTTCCTCATTAAGATTGCTATCTGCAAATTTTCTGATGGTCTCAAATACCACACGTTCTCAAGTGGAGTGCAGAGAAAGGGCAGGCAGAGCTGACGGCTTTGTTTTCCTGTGGTGGGATGGACAGGTCGCCCATGTTCAGAGATAGTGTGGACCCATGGGGAGCTCGGCGTTTAGCCTTCTCGAACAGTCCCCGCTGCTCCATTAAAGGAAGGCTATAATTGCTCGAGATGTGTCACAGAGTGCGATTGTTCCTTTAAGTCTGCCTGTGCATCATTTTTCCTTATTTGGGCATTTTTCCTGTCAGGTGACAACAGAGGTGTCACATGACCTCTCTTAGAATGCACAGAAATTCCAGAAAAGCTCTATACATGCAGTTTGTGTAAGAGCATGTGTGGGGGGTGGGGGGTAACGTACAGCACGGGCAGACCAATGGATTTTACGTAATGAAGGATGTGAGAGCAGACACATGCTCACAAATCTGGGGTGAGAAGTGAGCTGCGCTGGGGTAAAATCCGGCCCTCTCCGGAGCTGCAGAAAACCACCCACCTTACGCAATAAATCACGGGGCTCCCGCTTTTCATTTGTCAAGAGAGGGTCAAAGGTTACCAATTTCATTCCGTAAGATAAATGGCTTTATATGGTTGATCCCAGGTCCAAGCATATAATTGGATCAGTTTCAGTTTTCACACACATGCAAAGATACATACGCTCACATACATGCACACACGCGCACGCACGCACACACACACACATTTATTTGCGTAGCAGAAAGCCTTTTCCAAAGCAACATAAAATGCTCAGTCTTGCATCATACACATGCTCTAATCCTTTTATGCAGTTATCATAGCAGTATGACACACCACCTGCGTGTCTTACCCTTTCCCTGTTTATCCTTTTCAAATGAAAAAAAGAAGGACAAGGAAGGCCTGCAAAGTAAGGGACCCCATTTTCAATTTCAGTATATTTATGTTTGCTACAGTTAACTTTAATTATGATCCTTAACACATACTGGCTGTTTAATGGGTTGATTTGTTGGAGTGCAGTGTCACTTTCATCGGAACATCAGTTCTGCATAACAATTCCATAATATAAAGAAAGGACCACAGTCCTGTGTCAGACATAAACCTTTGAGCCCATCATTCGGTTTTTCTAGGACTGCTTGGAAATCGTTTACGCAACCATTACCTGAGCTAAACTAGCGGACCGTGTGTCTTCCTGTATGATGGTATCTGAACATAAGGATATTTCATGCTTTTGCATGTTGGCACTCCTATTCTTTGGTTACCCTTTGTTTTTAACTCTGACAGAGCCGCATTTAAACCTGCAGTGTATATATACATATACACACATATATATATATGTATGTATACTGTAGGATTAGGCAGACAAATGGTGGAAAGCTGTGTAGGGAAGAGCAGCTGGCTGCTGGTACATCACTGCATGTAGCTGATGCTCTCTTTGAAACAGTCTACTCATAAAAGGGAAAGTGTGTTTTTTTTTCTTAAATGGCTCTAATGCTAGACACAGTGTGACCAAAAGAGCCACAATGTAAAATAGCTAATGAAATGCACGCGCCTCTGGAATCATCAATGCAAGACAGACACGCCTCTGCAGTTAGACCACTGTTTGACTAAGAATGTGTTTCAGCTCCAGTCTGATGTGCTTGGTTTCCTAACCCCCTGTCTCTGTATCTCCCCCTCTTTTCCTCTCTCTTTCTCTCTCTCTCTCTCTCTCTCTCTGTCTCTGTGTCCTGCTGATACAGAGAGTACTGCCCATTGATTGGTTCTGACTGAGGAGACCTACCGTTTTTTATGTTTTATATTATATAATCTTTAAAGGAATAGGCTGCATTTCCCCAGAGGGCCTTGCACACCCACACTCACACACATAATCATATGCACACATGCACACGCGCACACATACACACACACACACACACACACACACACACACACACACGCACACGCACGCATGCGCGCATATGCTTACACATGGATGCATGACATGCATATGTACATACAAGCATTCTCCCACGCTCCCTTGCTTTCCTCATCTTTCTTTGAGGACTCTGCTTCTTTTACCAGTGTTCAACTCAGTTCTTTTTTTTTTCTCCCTCTAGTGTTCACATCATTTCATCTGTGAAACTTTCTGTGGTGCACCATGGGATTGATGCATAGAAGACTGAGGATGCTAGAAAGAAGAGTGTTGCAGATAGGAATAGTGTGTGGTTTGACTGCTTGCCTCTCTATCTCTTTAAGGCAACCTACCAGGCTCCGCCTTAAGGGTCTCACTGTGAGGGACTGATAGAGCCCATGTTTCTGCTGAAGATCTGAGCTCTGATTGGCTCCTTTTTCTCTTTCTAAATGTAAAAGTTTTTTTTTTTTTTTTTTTACTCTCTCTTTTGCTTGCGAAATCTGCATAAGTTACAGGAATAGAATATCATGATAATGAAGTGAGTTACCGTTGCATGTAATTAAGTGTGGCTGGGCCTGTTGTTTGTGCCTCCTGGTCGGACTTGAATAGTACAGTGTGCAGTCACTGTGAAGACTCGCTCGGCTATGCAAATATCCAAGTGCACACACGCACACACACACACACATACACACACACACATACATATGAGCAACAACGTCACCCATGCTCATTCATGCACATAATCTTTATCTTGCCACATTCCCGCCACATTAATATCACATGTACACAGCCCTTTCAATGGCATCGATAGTGTGCCTCATAACCTTTACTTGTTTTAGACGTGAAATCCTCACCACTCTTCACCCTCAGTTTCATGTTCAATGAGATGAGGATTAGAAAGACATGTTTCTGCCCCCCCCCCCAAAAAACCCTCCCCTCCCCACCCACCTACAGTGACTCTCATGAAGCTTGTTTGAATATTGTGACGCACAAAGTGTAGACAGGTCACACAGAGCCACTACGGCATGCACACACATGCACGAGAGTCACCCTCCCCACCTCACTGTGACACACACACACACACACACACACGCGCACGCACACACACATGCACCCGTGCACATGCACATAAGCACCCACACATGAAACATTTTCTCTCGCTCTCTCTCCCTCTCTCACTCTCTCACTCTCTCTCTCTCTCTCATCAGGCTCTGCCCACTCTGGAGCCAGAAGCATATAATCCCTTTCTGTGGCATTTGCACGTGTTGATGACATGGCAGCGAACATGAGGGACATTTCCCAGAATTCATCTTCTCTCGCCGCGCTTTTGTGTTGGGGAAGCGTTGTGACAGGGTCTTGATTTGATTTAATGGGTTCACTCTGGGAAACATTGCGAGGCTGTCGTATTGATGCGGCGGATCACTAACATTGATATATTGCCATAGAAAATCACCTGTTCAGTAGATAGAATTCTATTTCTTCAGGGTGTTTGCCTGCAATATAGTGTAGACTTATTTATCTAAGTACTTAGGAAAAGCCAATGTGCATTTAACGAAATACACTTAGATTCAAACTGAATACATACTGTATAGTGAATTCAAATGATCCTAATGCTTTCAGATCGATTTTCTGGCAAATATGTAACTTCACTGATACCAAAATAAATGCAAGTGATTACTCCACAAATGCAAAGATAAAGGCAACTGCGGCCAGTATGCGTAATTGTTAGTCATTATCATTAATTTTTTTTTTTATTATTATAGAATTTCTTTTGTTGCAGTTGTTTTAGCTTATTCATATGTAACTCAAGTTGCTTGAAACCAACACAAGTGAGAAGCACGCTGAATATTTTACCTTGTTAAAATAACTGAAATCTGCCACATGGTTTTGCTGCCAACTTGGTTCATATACAATTGGTTAACACTTGTAGACTGTATAAAATGAGACTTAAAAATGTATTAAATATGAAGCAATCCTTCTTATATGCTAAGGAGGTGTGACATCACCAGCCTAGTGGGTATAGCACAGCAATTTGTTCCACTTGCACAACATACTGAGCTAGCCATTTATTTAGGTAGCTAGCTTTGTGGCAAGTTTCACAACTAGTTAGATATAGAAAGACATAATGATGTAAAATATTATTTGTTTTTTAGCTGACATTTACAGTCATATACTGTAGCTATTATATCTGAGTATGGAATGCTACAAAGTGATTCCATCATTTGAAGGAAGTAGGTGTTATTCCTGTTAGCTAGCTGATTTAGTGTTGTTTCTATCAATTATTACAGGCTAACACACTCTTGAATTACATACGCACTAATAGTACACAAGAGGTGATGTCTGAAACTGTGAACAGAAAGAAAGAGATTAGCTTGAAATGAGCCTTTACATTGTGGAGAAGTGTTGAAATAGCGTTAGGTTATTGTCTTGAGATTTCATTTGACGTCTTGACCCTGCTTGCTCACACCTGATAGTTTCTGCTTGTAGGTTTTTATAATCATATTTTGTTGCAACAAATCATATTTTGTTGCAACAAATAGATTGGAGAGTGTCATACTTGCCTTGAGTGAACGTACAGCCTGATTGGTCTATGGTGCTAAACAGTTATCACTCCTAGGATGTTGCTGTCCACTGGGTTTCATTTCAGCAAAGAAAGTTACCATCTCATTCGTGGACATTGATGGTCTCTTGAATGGCCTTAAACATTGGTTAGCGTGAGAATATCAACTGACCTACCCCCAGAGAGGAACAGACCGGATGGGTTAAACCCTTCATTCTCCGGGCCACACAGGGGACGACGTGAATAAAATGGTTATTGTCCTTTTAAGAAGCAGTGAAAAGCAGCCATTGCTGCTGTCTGCCCATGTTTGTGCATGGCGGCTTGGGGTTGCGTGGTCCCTTTAAGAGGAGCCAGTGAAGCGCTCAGTCCTGCTGCTGCTGCTGCTGATGATGATGGCATTGCTGGCCCCTGATTGGCTGTGCATGTCAAGGCTGAGGTGCTGGAGGGATGCTGCTGCTGCTGCATATCTCTCCCTCTCTCTCTCTCTCTCTCTCTGCCTCTTTCTCTCGCTCGCTCTCTTTCCCTCTCCCTCTCCCTCTCCCTCTCTCTCTCTCACATCCTTCTGTGCAATCGGCAACTAGGGCAAGCAGGCTGAGAGGCGACACAGAGCTCAGCTCCTCTCTGCAGGCTGAGAAAAGAGAGAGAGAAAGAACGAAAATCGCTGCTCAACCCGGGAGAAAAAGGAGGAGAAAAACAGCTTGAGGAAAGAGGAGAGACAGTGGAGGATTTCATCAGAGGATAAAGACCATTTTATATATGTATTGTTTATATATATATTTGTACACACGCATATAGATATTTATATATATACTTATACATATATACTTGTATATACACACGTGTATGTGTGCTTGTCTGTTTATATTGATATTTTTATATGTATTTGTGTGTGTGTAAATATATATATAAATAAATATATATCTATGAATTTATACATATCACTGTGAACACGGCGTGGCACGAAGAGATTTCTACCGTCAGGGCTGGTCTCTGATTGTTTGATCTGTATACAATATTTTCACTATTTTTTTTCCCTGATCTTTACGTCAAGAAGAGGAAGATTACTTCCCCCCCCTCCCATTCTCCGGTTTTTTTTTTCCGTCTGCAGTGGAGAGGCTGGAAGAAGGAAAGCAGCGGGACAGAGTCCTGTGATTTGGTTTATCGCTGTCCGGCGGTGTCGTTATTAGGGCTAATAACAAGCGCGCCGTGCGTGATCTGAGCCGCCCCTGCCAGCATGCACAAACACCACCACTGCTGCAAGTGCCCGGAATGCTACGAGGTGACCCGCATGGCCGCCCTGCGCCGGATGGACGCCCCCTCCTACGGCGACTGGCAGCCGGACCCATACGGATACCCGGCTGGGTACAGCGGCGGGCAGGCCATGCCTCCCCCGGCTTCGGGGGGAGGAGGAGGTGGGGGAGGAGGCACCCTCGGGAGAAGTAAGGGCAAGATGATGTCCGCTGGGGGTCCCGGGGGCCCCAACCCCAAGGGCCAGTCCAAGGGCGGCCCCAAGGTGAACGGCAACAGTGCGGGCGGGCAAGGAGGATGGTGGCCGGAGTGCACCTGTTCCAACAGGGACTGGTACGACCAGGTAATCCCCCCCTCCCCCTCCCCGACCCCCCCCGCCCCCCCCCCGAACCCGCCAGCGAGCGCCGCGTCACTGGGAGCACTGGGAGGAAGCTGGGGGCAGTGGTTATCTTTACATAACGGCACCTCTCACTCTGTCAGTTTATGGCTGTGTCCATCTGGGCTTCTTTGACTGGAAGAGACACAGATGTACGTTTTCAGTGAGAGCTAATCTTCTGTCGTCAAGTCGTCAGGTTTTTGCAGTAACAGATACAAGCCTGGGCTTGGAGCCTGGTAATCAAGCATTTAACCAGATTTGTGTGTCCATGGTAGTCTTTGAGTATCTGTGATATATCACAGTTCTCCTTCTGCTGTGTATTTATGCACATGTAATGAGGGTACTCCCAGGGTAACATCTCTCTTTCTGTCTGTAACAAATGTGAATTCGAACATACATGCATTTATATTGCCATAATTAGTCTCATCAGGAATTTGAAGGCTATTGATATGCCTAATTGTTTCATTGATTTGCTGTGTAAGATCTTTCATAATGGATGTTCTGTAGTATTAACATTCTGGACTTAACAAAAAATTTGGTGCGGGGAAATGGGCATCCCTGTATAGCATTAGTATATTATATATACAGCAGTTTAGAGGCACATCAACGCACAATTACTAGGAAAATAGATGTTAATTTACCTTGTGATGTGTGTACAGAGCCATATTTTCACTCAAGGAAATCAGTAAGAAGACATTCTCTTATTTCAGCGTTATTTCTGATGAATTTTACATAGACCGAAGAAGCAGACTCTACCAGGCATGTTTGTTGAAAAGAGATTGAGGGAGGGAGAGAGAGAGGGAGAGAGAGAGAGAGAGAGAGAAAAAGGAAAGGCTTATTTAATGATAATTGCTGCCTGCATGTGACTTGCTAATTCATTTCTAGTGAATTGTTTTATTCCTGAGGTAGGATTGGGGATGATGAGGAAGGTGCACTGCCAGATAGCAGGATGAAACGTCATATCCAGTGGGCATAATGTAATTAAGTCGATGAGACCCTTTCATTTACATTTCCCAATGAATCTCATTTTCCTAATGTTAATAATGTCCATATTGTTTGCAAGGTTCCGCTATCTCCTTTACCTTGACATATAGTATCCGACAAAAGCTAGGAACAGAAGCTGTAATTAAGTAAGGTGGGTGTTTGTATGTGCGTGCGCGTGTGCGTGTGTGAGTGTGTGTATATGTGTGTGTCTCTGAGAGAGAGAGATAGAGCTTGGGGTGGGGGAAGGGTCACACTCGATGTATGAAACGGTAGATTTCTCTGCATGTGTGCATGCGTGTTGTACATGTGAGTGTGTGTGTGTGTGCGTGCGTGTGTGTGTGTGTACATATGTACATATGTGTGTATGGACGACATGGAAAGGGATCTTGAGGTGGAGGGAAGGGTCACGCTCGATTTATTAAACAGTAGAATCCTGTGTGTCTGCGTGTGTGTTGTACATGTGAACATGTGCGTGTATGTGTGAGTGTGTGTGAGAGAGAGAACGAGACGGAGAGAGAGAGCGGGCATGGGAGTAAAATGGAGGCTGAAATTTCATTGGCAATGTGGGAGAAATTCCACTGAACACAGACCACATACGAATCCCAACCCTGCTGTCTTACCTCTCTGTCATTCAGATGAAGTCTCTCATCAGCTACATAGACCGTTTATGTTCAATGTCTGCCTTCTTGGTGGGATTTTGAAGGATAGACCTGTGAGGTGTATATTTAAAGCAGTATTTTGCATTCAGTGCAAATGATGCTGATTTCATTTTACTAATCCTTTTAAAACCTTTCAGTACATCTATTTGATTTTGCAAAATAATATTTTCCTTTTCGGTGATTCTAATCCCAAAAACGTGATAAATTTCTAGTAGCTATTAGATCTGGCTCTTCTACCCGCCACAGTCCATGCATATGATGGATGATTTATGTCGAACTCAATGTTTGTTTGTTATATGATATTTTTCTACATCATTATTGTTTCGGTTATTTGATGGAGGTTGAGCAGCAGGGGCGTGGTCACAGATCTAGGAATCTGTGGACCTCCTCTGTTTGGGTCTGTAGCATCGTTGTCCCTTCATCGCCATGTGTGCCTCCCTTCTGGAAAAGATTCAGAGGAATATTCTGTCATCGGCAGAACAGGAGAGGCCTGACAGACAGGCTTATCGTGGATGTTGCGCAAAGCATGGGTTAAAGGAAATCAGGACTTGCCCCATGCAATCACGGGGTGCATATGTACCGTTCTGATGTACGAGGAGCTGAAAAGAAAAGGGAAAATCGTGAATAGGAAATATGATTTCATTAAAAAAAAAAAAAAAGTAGAAAACGGTGAAGATGGGAAAAAAAAAAGCCAATGAAGGGCTGGAAGGCTGGAGAGGGGGAGGGGATTACATAAGAGAAGGCAGTTGGTAGTGCTGTGAGGAGAGAGCAGTCAGAGCTGTGTGGACAAGCATCTGTCCCTCAGTCTCCAAAACACATCCAGGGGGACACATTCACCCCCTCCTGCAATCTCTAAATCACGTCCAGAGGGACACATTCACCCCTCTTGCAATCTCTACATCACATCCAGAGGTACATATTCACCCCTCCTGAAATCTTTACATCACATCCAGGGGGACACATTCATGCCCTCTTGCAATCTTTAAGTCACATCCAGGGGGGCAGATTCACCCCCCCCCCCTGTAATCTCTAAATCACATCCAGAGGGACATATTCATCCCCTCCTGCAATCTTTACATCACATCCAGGGAAACATATTCAGCAACACATCCAGAGGGACACATGTACCCACCCCCCAGTCTGTATAACATATCACAGGGAACATATTTAAATCCCTTGTTCACCTCCCTACATACCTTCAAGGGGAGGCAAGACAGGCAGAAGATAGCTATCATAATCATTGCCATATAGCACATTCTATTATGCAGGGTGATCCAAAATACATATGACAATTATAATACATAATGAACATAATCTTCAAAATTCAGGAAGGTGCACCAAGACTGAATGACACATATTAGAATTAAAATTAAAATATATTTTGTTCAAAGAAGTAAGGACAGTGCAGACTGAAATTCATTTATTGAGCAGAATTTCAAAGAGAGATGGAATGGATTATTTAAAAAAATAAGTGGAATAAAAGACTAAGAATTATGCAGACATTGCATTTAAAGAATGTTTGTCTTGTGTGTTAAGGACAGTGCAAAACAAAATAAGAGACTATTCCTGTCGGTGAGAAACAGTTCAAGAAAATATTCAAGAAGATTCAATGTAGAATAAGGTCTCAGAGGGCAAGTGTTTAGGATATGATGGAGCTGACGTGTTAACACCACAATAAGCAAGGTTTTCGAGTGAATTTCTGCTAAGAAGCAAACATACGCATACGATGAAGAGGACGTAGAGCAGGAGGAGGAGGGCCAGGAAAAAGAATTACATGAATCAGTACTAGAAACAAGACCAAAACCTGGATTATGGGTTCTGTGAGACTTCATTACAAAGTGATAAATACTACAAATGTTGGCTAAAATTGAAGGGCAAGAGAAGAATTGTGTACAGAGTCTGACCGGGCAAAGACACCAAAAAATGAACCTTGGAGTGCTGTAACTTAAATGGCAATAAGAAGAGAGAAGGTCTACACCTCCAGTGCAGCCAGCATTGATCCCTCTGATCATCATTTTACCAGAAGAGTCTTGTACACTCATATGCAGGTACCCATTCATTATGTATTTTGTTGCGGTCATGTCTGACGAAGGATGACATGCATTATATGAAAGGAGATTGTAAACATATTTCAGTCTGTAGTTCTGTGCAAAAAGAGTTATACCATATTTCATAAAAGCCATGGTAATACTAATTGAAGTTTCTATGTCATCTTTCAGTAATGTTTTTATCTGAAATTTCCGTTGTGTGAATTACAGATGATCTCTGAAGGAGGCCAGCAACAATTTTAAGGAATTCTAAAGGAACTATCGTGTGTCAGTTATGAGCATGTGGTAGTTTGAAAACACACCATTTTAAGTAATTCTAAAGGAATTGTAAAGCATGTAACTGTTTGAACACGCCATACACCTGAAGCTTTTGAGGTGGTGTTGTGTGAGCTGAGGCGATGGTTGTCTCCTCACACCTCCTCCAGGCCACTCTCGTACGTGGAAGTGATAATCAGTGACCACGGCAAAGGGGCAGTAGAGGCTAATTAAGGACGGACGGACGTAATCTCAGGTGTGGACGCAGGAAATGAGCGGATTTAGAACTCATGTTAGAGAGAGATGTGCAGAGACCCTGTCCTAATATTAGCCTCTTCCCTCATACAGAGCCCTCTCCCCTCAGGCTCCAATCTGTCTTTATATGCTCTCCAGCTCTGTGGCACAAGATTAGCGTGAAATATTAATTGGCTTTTACGTTATTTATGACTCGCAAGACATTAAACATTTCCAACATTCTTCCTCCAATCCCTCTAGCCCATTTTAGGTTTTTGTTCTTGTTGTTCTTTGTGTTTGATTGATTTCTCTTTTGATGGTATACCATTTTGATGCTGTGCTATATGCCTGAGAGACAAGTTGTTTTTACTTCATGGAGGTTGTCTCAGGTAAAGAAAAGAAGAATTAAAGTCAGACAGTATACTCCATGTTTTTTTTTCCAGTCTCTGTGATTGATGGTTTCAGCACAATAATCGATTACTGATTCTTCAGAGCCTATATCTTAAAAACAGCCAAGCAATTTGGCCCTTCAGCACTTCATGCTTTTCAATGGTGAGCAATTAACAGACAGCAGTCAGGTTGTATAACTTCTGTGTTTTTGGAAGAGAGAGTAATTAGTGTTTTTGGAAATATACATTGGCATTATTTAATGGAGATCATAGCAGTGCCTGGACTCTTCTTCTCTGTGTAAAACACACTTGAGAGACAGCTAAGAAAGTTGAGATAAGGAAGCAGGTTAGCTGTCAGCTGGATAAGACTTGGGGACTGTCTGGGAGCAGGGAACATTTTATTACAAAAGGGACAAGTGGAGTTAGAGATTAAAGCAGTTTAACAGGGCAGAATCGCCCAGTCAGTCACTCCAAAGGGTTCTACAAGAGGAATTAATGTAAATCTGGCCTCCGCTGCACTTTTTAAGATAGTTGTTTTTACGCAGTGGGGCCAGTGTTTGTGTCACTTTGCTGGATACATGTTTTGGCATCAATTTACATACAAGAGCCTTCAACCTCTACTTTAACGATTTGTATGTGTGTGTGTGTGTGTGTGTGTGTGTGTGTGTGAGAGAGAGAGAGAGAGAGAAAGAGAAAGAGAGAGAGAGGGAGGGGGGAGGGAGAATACATTTGCATTTTGTATGTCTGTCCTTAAAGGTTGGGTCCATTGCTTGATAGACTTTGAGCACCTTGAGCTCAGGCCCCCGCTGGGATCTAAACAGCCTCCTGCGCTGAAAACGAGGCACATTTTCATCAGATCAAGGAGGATTTATCGCTGAGCCCATCACAGAAGTGCGTAAGGGGGTAGATGTGGAAATGACATTCCGAGCCGGGAGAGAGCGCATTCTGCACTTCTTTTAATTCCACGGAGATGGGAAAAATAGTCATTGCAGTCACCGGTGAGAGGGAATCGCTGCTCGTGATCAGACATTTTCTGTGCTGATATGTAATTAGAGACATTAAAGATGTTTTATATTGGTGCCAGCCCACTGACTGCATATGCATTTTATTTAAACCCCTTATTTTGAGAAAATGGATCGTTTCGAGCATATAAAGTAAAAATTTCTTATCTTTACTGTCAGACCGTAGATTGCATTGGAAGGACATATGCCATTTAGTCAGTTTGTACTAAAGTGTATCCAGCATATTGGTGCCTCCATTGCAGCTCAAAGTTCAGGTCCGGTTGTTGGTCACACATGCTACCGTTGGGGTGGAGACGGAGTCACTCCTGGTTGGAAATGTCACTCCTGGGACACACAGGAGAGTAATGTAACCATGCAGAGGGGGTGGGAGGAGGATGTGGGGGAGGGAGGGGGGAGGGGCTGGTGAAGGGAGGCACAGTGTCCACAAGCCAATCCAAGACAGGGGTGTTGGGTAGAGTCGTTTCCCAGGAGAGCCACACTCATATCCTCCCTGACCGTTATCTCTCATGACATTAAAAGGCCAGACAGACTGGCAAGTGGAGAATGATGTCATTCTAACAGCAGCCGCCGTGGAGTTGGGGATGAAAATGAAAGAACTGGAAATGCCAGCGTTACAGTTTCAGCCCGGGCACCCAGTCTGTTTTTATATTATTATTATAACTAATTGCCTGTGGACGCTGTTAAAAAGCTGAATACTGCGGAACAACAGCACAGAGACAGATTCACTCGTCTGACTCCACTGGAGAATGTCTGGTCCTACCAAAATGAATACTGCTTTTAAATGGCTTTACCTGGCTCCATGTTTTTTCCTTCTTCTGGTGCTTTTATACAGAAAATACATATATAGCATATGTTCCATGTCATGTGTTAATGAGGAGTATTTTTGTTTATGCATTTTACAAATTAATTGAATTCATTCATTCAGAATTTCAAAGCGAAGTCCACATATGGAAAACCAGACATTTCCTTGTCAGATTTTACCTATGAATCTACAGAAATGATAACATGAGATGGTGTACCAGAGGGGGGGCATACCAAGAAAAAAATATAAAAACATAATTTGATCAATTTGAAAGCATGAATTAGAAGTCCAATAAATAACAGAAAACTTGTTCTCTGGAGCAGGGAGTGGATGGCAATCAAACAAATCTTACCACTTGGGGTTCCTGAGTATTGGTTAAGGCGTTTGCCTTGAACATAAGCTGAGCTCTATGGCCTGGACTCGATCCCAGCCGTGTAATCAGCCAACGCTGACCAGGAGCTCGCCGCAGCAGAACAAACCGCCAGGGACAGGGGTGGATAGGGCAGCCACGGTTTCCTCGTCTCGCTGTTCTCAGACACACCGCCATTTCCCAGGCCGGTTGCTTAGATGATGTCAGCAGAGTAGCGCCCATCCTCCAATGAGCACCCTCTCCACTGTACTGTGCTGGGTGATCTACAGTGCGTAAAATAGTTGTTGGCTACACTCAGAGGAATCAGAGGACTGCATTCACTTCAGTAGTTGTTGCGGCGAGACAAGGGTTGCGTAAATGGGAACAAGCATAGAAAAGACAATGAAACCCCCCACTGAGAAAATACAACAGTGCCAGTGACATATGTAACAAGTGGATACCATTGAAATTATAAAAGCTCCTGTAAGAATGCCAACCAAAACAGAAGTACTGATGGAATGTAAAATTCAAAACAGAAATTTGATAAAGAGTAAGGAGTACTAGTTTGACATACAGCCCTATTTCATTGAAATTTTTGGACACCGCTAGTTTTAATAATCATCAAGAAAATTAGTAGTGCAGTTACGTATTCACAGTATTATATAAATGTCTGCTTCCTCTACCAAATGCGTAGATATAATTGCTTAATCTTGAGTGTTTGCCTCTTTTGTCTTCTGTGGATGTATGTGGGTGTGGACAGTACATATGCGTCTGTGTGTCGGTGTGCGTGCCAGTGTGTATGTGCGTGCGTGTGTGGGCATGTGTGTGGGCATGTGTGTGTGTGTGTGTGTGTGTGTATGTGTGTGCGTGTGTGTGTGTGTGCGTGCGTGTGTACGTGTGTGTGTGTGTATGTGTATGTGTGTGCGTGTGTGGGCATGTGTGTGTGTGTGTGTGTGTGTGTATGTGTATGTGTGTGCGTGTGTATGTGTGTGCGTGTGTGTGTGTGTGTGTGTGCGTGCGTGTATGGGCGTGTGCGTGTGTGTGTACGTGTGTGTGTGTGTGCGTGTGTGGGCGTGTGTGTGTGTGTGTTTGAAAGGTGTCTATCTTCTGAGCTTTAGACTCACAGATGCTGTAGATGCTGTGTCACCATTCCTCCCGTTCCTCTCGCCGTTTTGCCAGGCCTCCCTCCACCACCCACTCTGCAGCCCTCCCACTCCATCCCTGCCACTCCATCTTTCCTTCTCCTCATATCGCACTCAAACTCATTCCATTCCTTTGGCTTCCTCTCCCAGTATGTTTTTTTCACTGGCCATCTCTCCCTCTCTGTCTCCCTCTCTCTCTCTCTCTCTCTCTCTCTCTCTCTCTTTCCTTCTCTCTCCCTCTCTCTTTCTCTCTCTCTCATTATCCTGGTCACAGAGAGCATCTCTCCTGGCACTTGCCTGTGCCAGACCCTTGAGCTCATTTTTTGATGCATATATTTTGTCTCTAATCAAGGAAATCACAATACCACTAATTTATACTATAAGAATATGACAGTACTATTGAAAATCTGAGCCTGTCCTCTGTATTACTGTATTTCATAATTGAAGTATAAAATAGCAATCACATTTTGGACAAAGAAACGCTGCTCTGATTCAGTATGTCTCTATGAGATGTAGTATTGTAGAGTAATTGTTCTGATGCTGCATGGTATGTTAATCATGTGACCTCCTGGGAGCAAATCAGCAGGGAGCCTCAGTGTGAGGGACAGAGTGCAGAGGATCAGCCCGGCTCGGTTTGTTCTCCCACTGTAGGGAGGTCAGCGTCATCACATTAGCAAAATAATCTCGTTACGTCTGACAATCTGGTGCTCTGGTGAAAACAGCAAGACTTGCCCTTGTGTGAAGCTACGCTGGGCGTTCGAGAGACTGGAGGTTATGTGGAGTGTTAAATGGAATTGTACGCGGCAAGCAGAAAAGAAACATCAAACTCCCCCACTTCCCATTTCACATACACATTTGCCTAAAACTAAATGCACTGGACCCATAAGGCAAAGGAAACAAAAGACTACTACACTATGTAAAAGTAGGGTGCAAAGGTGCTCTGCAATATTAATGTGCACTTCTACAAGGATTGGATTTGCTTGTATACATTGAAATAGGGGTTAAGCGCTGAGGCATATATGTATTTAAAAACAAAGCACATTACATAAGAGCATAAGAACATAAGAACATATGATGACGAGAACAGGCCATTCGGCCCAACTAAGCTCGCCATTTCTTAATTAAAGAGTATCCAAAACTGCATCAAGTCTAGACTTGAACACAGCAAGGGTCTCTGCCTCAACTACATGACCTGGCAACCTATTCCATGTCTAGACATTTGAGTCTTTTAGACATGCATGAATGCTTAAATTAATTTGATATAAACCACAGCTCAGAACCAGACCCTTCAATGTAAGTGTCCTGCACCAGATCTTGGTTTATCTTGCACATATGCACCCCACCCCCATGTTAGTCTCGCCATAACAATGTTCACAATGCCAGATAGGGCACTATAAAATCGCAGTGTACATTAGGTACAGCGAAAGAGCAACTGCACCTAAACTGTAAACACACGAAAGGGGTATTTTAGGGTTTACTGCCACATTGATTTCTTCACCACGAACGTATTCAGGACCTGTTCTTGCTGTTGAAGCATTTTGGTAACGTTAATAACTGAAGCAGTATTGTATTGCAACGCAATTCAGTTACTTGTGCATTCAGATAGACACTCGTGGGACTCTTATTTGTGCTTTCAGTCCATAGTGATGGGAATGAAGGACGAATCCACGTAGGCTTGAAATTGTCCTTCTGATATTTACCATTAGCTGAATTAGACAAAAATCCTGTGCGATCACATTCTGCTTATTCATGCTCGCTTCTGTACATTATGCGCTTGGTATATTACAGTGGTACTGAGCGCAAGCTTTATGCAGGAGGTCATACAGGTTAGGCTAGGAAATTTGGAGACCAGGCACGCATTGTGTGTCTGGAGGGGACAACCATTGTAAAAGGTACTGCAGGGTCAGAAAGGTGATATGGTGGTGTGTGTGTGTGTGTGTGTGTGTGTGTGTGTGTGTGTGTGTGTGTGGTGGCCACACTGGCGTGTCAGCCTGTGCTGGGATCAGTTAGTCCCTCTCAGGGTGTTGCACAGAGCATGTTTCTCACAGGCCTTCCTGTCCGCCGGCGTCAGGCCTCATTTCTGAACCATATGCTTTCAGTCAGCACCCTGCTGGTCTGGAGACCGCCAGTGCTCTTTTCTTTGTTTCTTTCTTTCTCTCTTTCTTTTTTTTTTTTTTGGCAAGGTGGGAGGGATGGGGCAAGTTGGCAGGGGGGGGGGGGGGGGGGGTGCTTGTTTGTTTGTCTTTCTGGTTTCATTTAAGGGTTTTATCTTTTTGCTGATCGCAGTTCCGACTGGCCTAGAAATGGACTCCTGATTCAGCGGCTGATGTCCCGTCCGCATCGTCAGGGGGAGGGGGAGCAGGGGGAGGGGGGGGGGAGATGTGCCACGGGGCACTAGAGCCAGAGCGCCGAGCGGCAGCATGGCGCTGCCAGCCCCAGCCTGTTACTCCCAGGGATGCTTGCCGTTAGAGCAGCATTATGTACAGCCAAGGGAATCTGCTAAACAGCGCTGGTGAAGTCATCATCTCCTTCCTTGCCCCCCCCCCCCACCTTGTCCTGGTAGAAATATTATTATCATTCTGTTCCTCCCGCAGAAGTAGGCTTCAAATAGCCCACGTCTGCGCCGGGCCCGTAAGAGAGAACCTCCCCTCCTACAGCATCCTCGCACTCGTCCCAGTCGATAGCGGGCGAACAGAGAGCGGCCCCAGCCTCCTGACTCCGCTCTTTTTTTTTCACAGGCATCCGTGGGTGCTCTCAACAGTGCTTGTGCTCATAAATTTAGACTGCTCTTTACCGACGCTCGAGCAAGGGCGTAGACCGGGGGCCGGCTGGGTTCGAGCTTTCTGCACCAAGCACGAATCCCCATTTTTTTCACCACCAGCCCTCGTGCAGGGTGTTTTTAACAGGTGGCATACATTCACAGCAGTATTCAGCAGTACATTGCAGTTATGCTCAAGCTTATTTAATCTTTTCCTCCTGCAGTTTCCACGTCTGTCACTGGATCAGAATTAAAGTTGAACCATATATTTCTAGTCATGTATTATATCCTCACAGGGAAGATTTCACCTCCAGGGACATAATTTGGAGAAGATACTGTTTTTTTTTTTTTTTTTGATGATGATGTCAAGATATTCTGAGTGCCAGTGCCTCTAATGCATTATCAAAGCAGCCCCTCAGCCATTTGCACCGGACTCTCTCTGTCCTGCTCTTTCTGATTCAGTGTAACGGCAGGAAAATGACACATTTTAAATGTGAATTGCAGCGCGCTGTTCCGGCACTGTGGGTGTGAGTGCAATTAGTGTATGTTTGCTCTACCATTTTCAGAGGATGTGTCTGTGTGGCTGTTCATTACAACGCATCTCTCTCTAAAACAACCCAAGATTTGTTTTTTTTTTTTGTTCTGCAGTTCCAGTCTCAACATTTGGTTTTACTCTGGATTCGGGGTAAAAATCTGTAAGATGTTGAGAGCTGTATGTTGAATGCAGTAGGTGAGATTTAACGTTGCATGTGTGCCTCTGCAACATGCAGTAGCACCTCCTCCTACGCCTCCTTTATCCTTCTCAGACAATAGCACTGTGGAACCATTATCTAAATGCTACTTGTTGTTCTTTTAGAATTCCCATTTAGAAAATATTATTGTTGCTGCTGCTTAATAGCACACACTGGGAAATATTAAATACAATCAATATGCAAGGAATATGATAAGGTTCTGAAATTTAAATGTCAAATACAAAGATTGTTGTTAATAAAAGCAGACATGGTCAAAGTAAATTCATGAATATGTGATGTTGAGTGAAGCATAAGCACGTGAAAGCTATGCATTTCCTAGGCGGTAGAATTTGCGGTGTATTTTCTCTCCCTTTCTCCTCTCTCTTGTGTTTCTACCGCTTTTAACTGCTTCAGTCAGGGAAACAAACTGCTTGAGGAGATGGAGTCTCCTTTTCAGAGCACCTCTCTGTCCAAACATATTAGACTGAATAAATAGAGCACAGCACACAGATGATCTCAGTCAATGGCTGCCTGTGTTCATTAGCAGTCATTATGGGCTGGTGGATATGGTGGGCCTGTTGAGCTCTCCGCAGTAAATCTGTCAGGGTAACGGATATGGATATTCCCCCCAACCCCTGCAGCGAGGCCACGCCGCACTCCCTGTGAGAATGATATAGATATGAAACAGAGATCACACCCCACACATACACACACATACATACACATACATGCACACACACACATACACATACTCACATACTCACACACACAAACACACATGCACACACATGCTCACATGCACACATACTCATATATACACATATACACACATACATGCACACACATACACACATGCACACATACTCACACACAAACTACATAAACACATGCACGCACGTACACGCACACAAGCTAACGCAGGCACACGCATGCACACACACACACACACACACACATATGCACAAACACACACCAGTTCACACATACACAGGTGGCACAGGCTCATACCCTCCTTCATGCCCTTCATCCTTCATATGGCATTAGAGCTGCCGTGGTGAGTCAGGTGTCTCGCTGTGTCTAGGACCGGCTCCAGTTTTTCCATGTGAATCCTCTTCCTCTGTGAACGTGAATTCTACCTCCTGAAGGGCACCTCCAACTGTTCTCCAAAGGATCTGCCTATATGTATAAAGCATGTCATGGAAAATGTAAACTTTTTAAAGGCCCCTAGAATGCTGCTGTGATAAAAATTTCAATCCAGACCTCATCAAAAACAAATTAAATTTCTATATGTATATATATTTGGAAATTCATTTTAGACCAGGATTGGATTGAAAAATTTATCATAGAAGTGTTCTAGGGGCCTTTACAAAGTGTACATTTATTTGCTCAGCAGATACCCCCACCCAAGAGGAGTTTCACAGCTCATATTTTATACATTAGCCATTTACACAACAGGTTATTAACTGGAGCTATTCAGATTACGTATTTAACCAGAATCCATTGATGAATTCTGGTTCATTCATCATTCTGTATTTCTGCTGACCAAATACAATGAAGCCGGTTATCTTGTATCTTATTGTTGCAGCTTGTCTTGTAGTGTTTAGAAAAAATGATACATGTAATCTACCATCAGTACAAGCGCCCCCCCACACACACACACACACACACACACACACACCCATCACACCCACCCCTTGTCCCCTGAGAAGTATGGCCTGGTGTGTAACAGCGCATCTCAGAGGAGGAACGGGGGGGGGGGGGGGGGCACCTGTTTCCTCTGCCTTGGCAGTGTCGTGGAAGGAGGCGTGCAAAGGCTGCCGAAATTACAGGCGGGATCACCGCGCCGTGTCATCAGAAGTCAGTTCCAAACGCGACACGGTCAGCGGGCGGCTACCCAACATTTGGGCTTGGTGTGGCTAAGCGTTCCACACTGACGAGGTGACAATTACGCAAGAGGCTACGGGAGCCATCGTCTTCACGCGCTAATGTTTTAGTTCGACGGATATGTAGGCTTCTCTGAGCACAAGTGGAGCAAAGCCTTGGGTTAATTTATGAGCACATGTGGTCTGTCCATGGAGCCGCACATAGATCCAGTCTCGCTCTATCATGTGGAGTAATCTCCCTAAAGCTGCATTGTGCCACTGGCTCAGTAGAACTTGACCCTGATATCCTAATATTCTCATATTCAGCCTCACAAGACGGCTCTGCATAATCCCACATAAGCAGATGTGTGGAAACAGTGCGAGAAGCAGATGTTTCTGAGTAAAACTGGCCCGCAAAAGTTGCTCAGATAAAGCTCACTGGAGCAGCTGTATGCTGCATCAGTCCGGCTGCAGTTCGGAGAAGCCGACCGTTGCAGTTAAGGCACTCAGGAGGCCGCTTCACTTTGCCAGGCAGCTGGTGAGTCCAGCCCTTTCATATGGTCCATACAATAGGATGTTTAACTGCAGTCATAGTGTACTAGGCAGATTTGTGCCTCTTTTCCTCTGTGAGGGTGTGGCTGTAGGTCCTCCCTAGACAAGATCTGATTGGTCATATGGATATGTGTAGACAGGATCTGATTGGTCATATGGATACCTGGATCTGTGTATAGGGTAATGGTAGCAGTTAACTGTGTGAACTCATAGTTTATTGGGTGATTTTTGTCTATTCCTATGTGGGAAGGTTGTTTCAGGTCTAACATAGACAGCATCTGATTGGTCCCAAGGATATCTGACAAAAGGTCAAAACAGAAAGGTAATAATCTGGTGAAAATGGGCGCAGCATCCTTGTTCATCAATCTTCAATTTCTGACCTCATAGGTATCTGCTGTTTTTCACTTAATCTCATCTAATAAGGGGTACAGTCTGCATTGGATTTGGAATGAGTCCCTTACACATGGAAGGGATTTTACACCTTCAGATGCTTTTTAATTAAATGGTGGATGACTTTGCTTTCGCTGCGATACCAAGCTCATTCTCCCTCAACATCATGTGTTGCTGCAGTGAACATAGACTCCCGTGCACGTGAATTCAGTGCCTCCAGAGTACCTTTAACTCCCCCTCCGTCATCGTGACCAGTGGGTCGTGCAGGTGGAATTTCCGTCCTTCACTTGCAGAAGCAGATCAAATCCACGTTGTGTGTGTGTGTGTGTATCCGGAAACCTTGGCTCGTGACAAGCAAGCTAGTTGCTGTGCAGGGAAAATAAAAAAAAAAAAAACGTGTGCTTCATGTTGCACCTGAAGAAAAGCGCCTTGTTATGTGACATTAGTCATCATGACTTCAGCTGCTTTGCAAAACGGAAAACAAGATGTCCTCACTTTGAGGCCTGATGCCGTGCCCTCTGCCGCGGTGAAAGGCAAAGCTACCGGTTATGACAGTGCAGATGATGGTCTCACCCCTGACAAAGTTCCCGGTTTACCGAAACATTGATAATAACCTTTTCTGAGAGATCTCCAGTGCATGCGGGAACAAACTCTCTCACTTCGTTTTTTAAAATGCAGATGACGGTGACAGCCGTAATGGGCTCCACAGTTGCCATGGCGATGCCTTGTGCGAGCGGTGCAGTCAGGCTCTTGAGTGACAGGAGTATTTAGGGGCTGACTCTGACACCCAGAGAGGCCTGCTCGATAAGGTTTGTTCCTGGGTATTCCCTCCGTGTTTTCACTGGTGCAGTGGTTAAGGAGCCTGTCTTGTGACCCCAAGGTTTCAGTACAATTCCCTGGTGGCCTTCTCCTGTTGTACCCTTGAGCAAGGTACTTTAATGAATTGTATAAGTAAACTCTCCAACTGTATAAGTGGATGATATGTAAGATGCTGATATGTGTGTACGTGTACATGTAACATACTCTGCTCTGGATGTAAGGGCACCTGCTAAGCAAAAAATAATGTCTACCAGGCCTGTGTGACTAACTGCCTTGGAGCAAAACCTGGAATGAAAGAAGAAGCAACCTTACATGCATCTCCAGATCAACCTCTCTATGGCCCTATGGCTCCTGCCAAACACACTTCAGTCCTGATGCACAGACATAAAGAAAGGGTTTTTACAAGCATTTTACATATGAAATGAGCTCATAGATGAGTTTCCAGAATAAGGATGAAATATATATAGATCATATAGAGTATATGTTTGTGTGTGTGCTTGTGTGTGTGTGTGTGTGTGTGTGTGTGTACAAGACGTGTGTATAAGACACGGAAAGAGATCTTGAGCTGGGGGATCACACCTGATTTATGAAACAGTATACAGTGCTTTTGATACTGAATAGGGTGGAGTGACACCGCATGGGCGTGAGTGATTTTGTGGTTTTTTTTGGGATGGACGTGCCCTCCTTATGGGTGAGCACGCCCCTCCAGGGGCAGCGCTCCTCTTGTGTAACACTGAGGGGTGACAGCGAAGGCTCGACATCCTGATCAGCCAGATTATAAAACCCAGCATGGGTCGCCCCGGATTAACGTCGCCCATTAAAATTCCAATTATGTAATCAGCGAAAAGCAAAAAAAAAAAAAAAAAATCCACGTTACATATGCTCCTCTGAATATTGCAGGTCTGGATGCTGAGGGCGTCCGGAATGGGAGGGGCGGGGAGGTGGGGACTGAAAAAAAGGCTCTTGCCCCGGCAGGCCTTTCATTTTGAGCTCGTATCATGCTCCGTTCATGCACTGTCCCTGGTGGTGGCGATGTGCTTGTAGTTACAGCGCTGAACAAAAAAAAAAAAAAAAAAGCCAGGGGCGCCACTCCAGATCACTGTTTCCTCCATTTGGTGTAATGTGCCCAGTAGATGAAAAGCTGTCAGTGATTTTTGGTCATTTCAAAAACTCCTGTCGCTGTTGGAAAGGCTTGGGGGAGCCCTCCTCGTCTCCCTTCAATGAAAATGAAAATCAAAATTCAGCGGGCCTGTTTTTGTCTCGAATGCAAACTGCAGCTGGAACCACAAATGAACAACCTTGCAGATCTGCTTACCTTGATATAATCCAGACCCTATCTTTCTCTCCGTCTCTTTCTGCGCGTGTGTGTGTGTGTGTGCGTGTGTGTGTGTGTATGCGCACATATGTATGCATATACATACATATAATATGTATAATATATTTTTACTGTATGAAGTGTAGATGTAACTTACATATAATAAACTGTTGATATGGATGCTTAATTGAAATGAGAACACTCAATTTAACATGTATGTATGTTAACATGTACCCTGTTCATCTATTTATTCCTTTATAAATCACTTTTCTCTAATATCTGCATATCCGTATCTATACTTCATAATGCCAGTAGTATATTGTCCATAATAACTTTTGTCGGTCTGAGTGTGGGTAAGTAGTTTGTGTTCTGAGAACGGGCTGTCCGACTTTCCGACGGCTGACCACAGGTCATTTACACGGTGGTCACTTTGATCTCCGCGGTGACATCATGCCGTGGGGCTCATGCGGGGTGGCTTTTTACGGCCCGAGGTGTGCAGGAGAGACAGGAAATCTGGCCCCTCGGTGGGGGGCAGATTGCTTTGGCAATCCCCAATGCGACACGAACATTTCAAACAAAGCCTTTTCACAGTCACTTGGCAGTAAATACACCAACATATGGATGAACGTGTTCATGAATGCATTCATAATTGCAGCGAAGAAAAGTAGTGCCACAGTGCTTGGGGTTTTTTTTTTATATTGTCCTACTTACTGTAATTCTTCATTACTTTCCACACCTACGTGGTTTGCCAGCCAAACAAAGTGAATGGAGGTGTGTGGGAGTGGAGGACTTGATCAGAGACCTCAGTCATGACTGAAGGGGAGGGTGGAGGTGCTGCTGTTTGCTCCTTTAGGGAAGCCGTGAGCTTGGATGTTTTTCTCCCTTGTATCTGGGTGGCAGGGGGGTTCAAAGTTCATCCTTGGCTCTTGTTGTAAGTGTGGATCCCTGAGGGATCTTAAGTCTCTGTCGTGACCCTTCAGCTGAACTGGCTGTCTGTACTTTTCCTGTGACCATGTTTTTCTTTGCACTGATCTTGGGTCAGCTGTTGTTGCCAAATAAAAAAAGCCCTGCATTTTAGATACCAGGAAATAAGAATAAGAAATGTCCAGCAGTGTCATGTTCAGGAAGATCTGCTTCCCTCTGGACTCTGTATCCAACAGCTCCCAAATACACATGAAGGTCACTCTGTAGGGAGAGGGTAACATTAGCCAAAACTGGGCCAATGCGTATCAAGTGTCAGTTTCAATTCACTGATACGGGTTTGGTACATAATGAGTACTGAATGCAGAGATATCATTAGGAGTAGAAAGACTGAGAGGAAGGCAGTTGGCGAAGATTTAGTACATTTTTTTGGCACGCGTTACTAAATAAAAATGATTCCATGAGAATGAGAGAGCACAGAGTTAGAGACCTTTAAATGGCAGCTGGTGATTGAAATACCACCATTCTGCCATGATGTTGCTGCTCAGTGCAGCGTCGAGAACAGTACAGAGAAATGAGTGTTCCTCTCAGCTTAGCAACCGGGGTTAGCAACCTGCAGGGAGCTGTACATTCTTACAGAGTAGAAACCTGCCAGTCATGTACAATACTGTGTGTGTGTGTGTGCGTGTGCGTGTGCGTGTGTGTGTGTGTGTGTGTGTGTGTGTGTGTGTGTGTGTGTGTGTGAGTGTGTGTGTGTGTGTGTGTGTGTGTGTGTGTGCATGGGCTTGTGCCTTTGTTTGTGTGCATGATAAATGGCAAATTCAGGAGTATAAAATAGCTTTTAAAATAGCAAAGGACAGCTTGTTATTTTAACTCAAATGACCTGGCAGTATGCATATGTGGAAATATGTAGGATGTTTAACACGTCGGTATTTTTGCGCAGATTATATTCCTGTGTCCTTTGCATCACCCTTTTACCCCATCAGAGCGCCCGTCCGGCACCTGTCACTGTATCACTTCCACATTCATGCTGCATCAATGAAAACAATCTCAGCTAGACTGGGATCTGTCCACCAATGACGGAGCGCAACACCCGCTACGCAATGGATGTAATCATGTGAATGTAATCATTGCAGCGCTGAAACGGTGGTCATTTAAGATGGCACCAGCGTGGTCAGATGAGGTGGGAAGATTAAATTATTAACCCGGATTCTGCTGACTCTCTCCCCTGCCCATAATCCGCCACCCGACAGCAGCTGGCACAGCCTTTGGCATCCTGACAGAGACCACCAGAGACTGAGAGACGTACGGGTCTCTCCCTCATACACACACATACACAAACACACACACGTACGGGTCTCTCCCTCACACGCACACACGCACGCATGCACACACACACACACACGCATACGGGGACACGCACACACTCACACACACACACACGCGCGCACACACGCATACACATACACAAACACACACACGTACGGACACGCACACACGCACATACACATACACATACACATACGGACACAGACACATACATACACATGCACGCACACACACACACATACACATACACAAACACACACACACGCAAATGCATGCAGACACACATACACAAACACACACATGTACGGACACACACACGCACACATGCAGGCACACACACCCACACTCACACACGCACGTACACACACATACACAAACACACACACGTACGGACACATGCACGCACGCACGCACACACGCACGCATGCACACTCACACACTCACACACGCACGCACACACACACACCGATACTGTATCCTGACACGTTTATACTGAAGCCTGTGCAGTTCCCATGTCCCATGCCCATGTCAGGATTGAGCTGCTGTCTGTAGCACAGCTCGTGTGTCCCTGTTCACCCTTAGCAAGCAGACGGCCACACCAGGGCCTGGTGGAGGCAGGTGCCTTAGATAAGAGGAGCGTTACATAAAGATGAGAGGAAACATGCAGGTGACAGATGTGACGGAGCTCTTAATTGCGATTTCACTGGTGCATGTGTCACAGCTCGATCATTTCAATCAAATCTCCTTCTTTTTACACAGAAGCAATTATTGTCGTCGAATAAACCCTTTGTTTTTATGGATCCTGCTTTATGAATGAACTAATTAAATTCCTCGCAGTCGCCAGATACGACCGAGTTGCCGAAATGAAGGGAAGGTGTGGGTGGGGTGGGGTGTTTATTGGGAAATGTGACCTTTACCACTGGGGATTTATTGAATCCACTATTCTGTGGAGGGGAATATTCTCTCATGGAGCAGGGTAGTAAATCGACGACGGCAGCAGGTTCAAGGCGAAGCGTCTCCTCTGCGATCCCTCTCCCCTCCCTGTCTCCCAGGCCCCAAGGCCTGCGCTTGAGCATGGTGTTCGATATTGATTGGACTGCAGCGTTAGCATGCGAAGCGCCAGCGAGGCCCGGGTGATCAGAGCGCCGCGGCCAGATTCACTGATCACACCCTCCTCCCGCTAACCGAAAACACTGGCCAGCGCCACGGTGGAAGCAGCGGCAACAGTCACACCGCACGCACGGCCTCCGAGTCCCTTTCCCCCCTTTTTTGCCTCCTAATTTGTATGTAATGAATTACTCATGTATCAAACAGATTGCTTCCACGGTGTATCTAGTTCCCATATCAACCCCATTACTTAACACACGAAGGAATCATCCACACTGTGAGCCGCACATCATCTGACAGGCGGGCTGCGGTTATGAGCTGGACTCAGAATTAAAGGGAGGGTGTTTTTTTTCAACGCGTGGTTTGATGTAGTGCAGTGATGTAGTTAACATTGGGGGTGGGAAGGAAAGCAAGTCATGGAGGCATTTCTTTGGGAGCAAGGGTGGCTATCAGCACCCAGCCTCCCGCATACCTGGGGTTACATCAAACAAACATTTTTAGTGTCTCAAAGCAGTTGGTGTGTGAAAAAAGGATGCTGTTTGGGCTTTGCTTTGCACTTTATAAGGGTAACCTATTATTATTGTTATTATTATTATTACTTTCTTTCTTTCTTGCATCCTTGTCCAAACAATGGTCCTTGGGTGCTATAGGATAGATTGTCTTTCATGTAATGGAGAGCAAAATGTGTGCTGTTCCTAAGAACATTATTATTATTATTAGTATTATTATCATTATTATTACCTTTATTATAGTAGTAGTAATGATATTTTAAGACATGCTGGAGAAGTGTGTGTACATGCATATACCAGACAAAGCCTGGGTAATGTGATGGTTCATGATGTGGGCTGGGGAGCAGCCCAGGGAGCGGAGGAGCAACACAGTCATTTACAATCAATGAACCCTATTCAAGACTGTTAAATCCTCTAATATCACCTTAACAGTCTGCAAGTGTGGGAAGAGCACATATTTTATAGTAATACTGCTGATGTAAGGGGTAAAATTGGCAAATATATAATTTTCCCTGTGTTTATACCCGTGTACCTGTGACTGCACATTCATTATTAGATTATTGGAATATTCAGATGTGTGATCCTTTCTCCATACCCATCACATAAAATCATAATCCAGAAAGATTTGGGTAATGCAGAAGTGCACAGATCTGGCAGGAATGAATATTGTCAGCGTATGTGATCATGGCTGGTGTCAGAATATGCACAAAGGTGGAGGCTGTGGGAAGTAGAGGCAACATATCCTGAAAGGTGGCAGGAGGCAGGGAGGGGGAGGGTGGCCGGGGGAAGGGGTTCGTTGACCTTTGCCCCCATCGCACCATTTCATGTCATCCTCAGGGCAGGGCGATTACGGTGTCGTGCGTTGCGCGGTCGGCCGGTCATCATCGTGGATCTGTCCTGAGAGGGGGGGCCGTGGGGAGGGGAGGATCTGTGTCGACCACAGCCAGCAACAGTCACCATGGGAACACATTGATTATTTATCAATTTGGAGGAGGTCTGCTCGGGCAGGGGGGGAGGGGTTTAGTGGGAGCCTAGGTGGGATTGCGGTCCCCAGGGTCTGCAGCAAAGTTCAGCCAGGAGAGCTTGTGAGGCGTTCTTCCGCCTGGTGCTAACAAAGCTCCGAAGCTGCCAGAAAGGCAGCTCGGCTCTGCATATGAGGCTAATTAGCGCAAGGGCTGTGTCCACGCATGGCTGCATTTATCCAGTGAAAAACTCTCTCTGCTTAATGCTGCCTTTCCATGCAGCGGGAGGAATCACAGGAGCACTTTTAGTCACTTTACGTGTAGGGACCTTTCAATGAAGTGACAAATCAAAACAATTCAGAGGGGAGGGGCCTATGTCTGCTTCCTGGTAACGTTCTCCTAGTCCCTCTACAGAAAGAGCAAATCAGGAGCAAGCCAATTCATGTCACAGTTCGTCTGTCAGCTGTGATTGGCATCTTGGTGCTCATTTGTTTGTGTGTTGAAGCAGACAGATAGCTAGATAAAAAGATAGGTGCTGAATGGGTGAGTGAGTGAGTAAATGAGTGAGCGAGTAAGCGAGTAAGTGAGTGAGTGGGTAGGTGAGTGAGTGAATGAGTGAGTGAGTGAGCGAGCGAGTGAGGGAATGAGTGAGCGAACGAGTGAGTGAGTGAGCGAGCGAGTGAGTGAGTGAGTGAGTAGGTGAGTGAGTGAGCGAGTGAATGAGTAGGTGAGTGAGTGAGGGATGCTAAAAGATTTTGAAAGAAGTAGATAGAGGGCTGAGGAAGCAGGATGAACTGAGCGGAGGGAAAGAGGTAGACCTCGTTAGTGAGGCGTTGAGCGCTGGAGGTTAGCTGGGGGCAGGTTGCTGCATGGGGGCTGCCATGCAGGGAGTGAGGCTTGGCAGGGTGTGTGGGCCCCGGGCTGCAGCTGGAGACGAGTGAACAGCGACAGCTGGCTGGGAATACAGCCTCTCATGATTAGTGTTTGAATTAAAGGGAAATTAAGGGATTTGTGATAATCTGATCCAGATTTGGTTAATTCCACCCGTGCCCCTTAGTCTCTGCCTGCTGCCACATCTGGACACCGTCCAGTCTTTGACGTTTCTCTCCCTTGCTGTCCCTCCTTCGCCGTCGTCCCTCGTAACCCCCGCTCCCTCGCTCCCAGCTCCGAGTGAGAGAGATAAGAGACCAGCGCACACCCTGTCCAGGGCGGATATCACACCCGCGAACCATACTGTCATAGCCTTCCATTCCCCTCCACGGTCATTTCACAGGAGAGGTCCAGCGGTGTAGAAATACTGAGGTTTACAGATGTTTGACGTCGTGCTCCCATGTGTCTTCTGTTTGCGCATCCTGTCTGATGCAGTATGACTGCGTTTCATCTGATAACAGTGTGACTACAGTCCCCTCTAGGACAGGAGAACAAAATGTGTGTGACTGCTGGCAATGGAGGCTCCTTACCCTTCCCCATTACTGTTATTCCTTCAGCCAGGTTATTCAGAGGGAATTTCTTTCTCAGTTTAAGAGTTTTAAACAGTTACACAGGTTAGCCCCAGTGACACTACTGCTCATGATGTCATCATAATATAATTGATGTGGGGGATGGGGGATGGGGGGGGTGTGCAAGGGAGAAAGCTTAAGTGTTAGAATTGAGCCCTCTTTGAGAATGACAGATCATGAGGAGAAATTTTCAATGTGTCCCCATTCCTCTGTAGTGAGTTGAAACACCAGAGTTTCAATTCCCAGAGAGTCTGCTACTACTAAAGATCTTAAAACAATATCAAAGCTCCGGATATGTGTAATGATATAGAGGGAATGCTGACAAAGTGGATGATGAGCGTCACTGATCAAAGACCAGGTGTTTCATGAGGCAGAGCAGAGCTTGACAATATCTTTATGTAAATTTATCTTCACCTACTTATTTTGGCTTTACTTGTTTTTTGCAGTTCTGATCCGTTTGTCCAAATGCTTGTGTGAATGGAAAGGACGTAGGTCAGATGTACTGTGTGTGATCCCAGGCTGACCAGATGTGATGAAAGTGAATGAATTTCTGACCCTCCCACCTTTGAGTCAACTTGTTCACCCCTTTGATAAAAGCAGAGACAGACTGACCAAGGGAGCCGAAAGCAGGCCTCTCAGGAGCAGGGTAGCTATCACATAGCCATGCCGTAAGTTTAATTTTGCGTTTCCAGGATTGCATTGTGGTGGTAGCAAGCTACAGGGAAGATATCTGTAGCGGCGGATACCAGTTCTGCCGTGGACATATCAGTGCAGCTACAGCATCAGCTGTGTTTTCAGCAGAAAGGGTCTTTCTGCCATCTGAGGGGATCAGCACATGCCCAGGGTCGATGTCCTCAAGTGTTTCGTTTGATCTGCTGAATGTGGCCTGTTTGTGTGTATGTGTGTGTGTGTGTATGTGTTAGAGGAGATGGGATGTGTTCCCCCAAGGAGGAGAGAGTCTGTGCTCTG